>NW_026735278.1:0-145398 GCF_949786415.1 Peromyscus eremicus | reverse complement strand
TCAAAACATAAGAACTGTGTTTCCTACACACACGGGCCATATCTAGTTCAACTCTGCTTAGGAAACTGACAAGAACAGTAGCTCTTCTTCCTTCGGATACACTGTACTTGCTGGGAACAGACGCGAGTGCTATTTGCACTGTATATGGCATTTGGAGCACAATAGTGACTCTTCTTACCAGAAAACATCTCTTGCTCATAGGACTAAAAACTGCATGTGACTCAACTCCATTTAGGGACTGGGAAATAAACGTGAGCTCGCCTTACAAGAAACACACTCTGCTTTAGAGAAAAGAGCACTCTTCTACTGTACTGTGTTTCCTATAGGGCCAGAACAGTGAGCTTGCTCAGAACATGAAGAAATGTGCTTCCTAAACAGACAGGCAATATCTAGTTCAACTCTGCTTAGGAAACTGACAAGAACAGTAGCTCCTCTTCAGTCCGATACACTGTACTTGCTGGGAAAAGACGCGAGTGCTATTTGCACTGTGTATGGCAAAGGGAGCTCAATAGTGACTTTCCTTACCAGAAAACAACTCTTGCTCGTAGGACCAGAAACTGCATGTGACCCATCTCCTTTTAGGACTGGGAAAGAAACGCTAGCTCGCCTTACAAGAAACACACTCTGCTTTTGAGAAAAGAGCACTCTTATTCTCTACTGTGTTTCCTATGGGGTCCGAACAGTGAGCTTGCTCAGAACAAAAGAACTGTGCTTCCTACACACAGTGGCCATAATCTAGTTCAATTCTGCTTAGAAACCTTACAATAACAGTAGATCCTCTTCAGTCCAATACACTGTACTTGCTGCGAACAGACGCCAGTGCTATTTGTCCTGTGTATGACAATGGATGGGAGCACAATAGTGACTCTTCTTACCAGAAAACAACTCTTGCTTGTAGTACCAGAAACTGCATGGGATTCAACTCCATTTAGGGACTGGGAAACAAACGCTAGCTCGCCTTACAAGAAACACACTCTGCTTTAGAGAAAAGAGCACTCTTCTACTCTACTGTGTTTCCTATAGGGCCAGAACAGTGAGCTTGCTCAGAACCAAAGAACTGTGCTTCCTACACACGGGCCATATCTAGTTCAACTCTGCTTAGGAAACTGACAAGAACAGTAGCTCCTCTTCAGTCCGATATGCTGTACTTCCTGGGATCAGAAACGAGTGCTATTTGCACTGTGTATGGCAATGGGAGCGCAATAGAGACTTTCCTTACCAGAAAACAACTCTTGCTCGTAGGACCAGAAACTGCATGTGATTCAACTCCATTTAGGACTGGGAAACAAAAGCTAGCTCACCTTACAGAAACACACTCTGCTTTAGAGAAAAGAGCACTCTTCTACTCTACTGTGTTTCCTATGGTGTCAGAACAGTGAGCTTGCTCAGAACAACAGAACTGTGCTTCCTACACACATGGCCATATCTAGTTCAATTCTGCTTAGGAACCTGACAATAACAGTAGATCCTCTTCAGTCCAATACACTGTACATGCTGGGAACAGACGGCAGTGCTATTTGTCCTGTGTATGGCAATGGCAGCACAATAGTGACTCTTCTTACCATAAAACAACTCTTGCTCGTAGTACCAGAAACTGCATGTGATTCAAATCCATTTAAAACTGGGAAACAAAAGCTAGCTCACCTTACAGAAACACACTCTGCTTTAGAGAAAAGAGCACTCTTCTACTCCACTGTGTTTCCTATGGGGTCCGAACAGTGAGCTTGCTCAGAACAAAACAACTGTGCTTCCTACACACGGGCCATATCTAGTTCAACTCTGCTTAGGAAACTGACAAGAACACTAGCTCCTCTTCAGTCCAATACACTGTACTTGCGGGGAACAGACGTGAGTGCTATTTGCACTGTGTATGGCAATTTTGAGCACAATAGTGACTTGTCTTACCAGAAAACAACTCTTGCTCGTAGGACAAAAAACTGCATGTGACTCAACTCCATTTAGGACTGGGAAACAAACGCTAGATCGCCTTACAAGAAACACACTCTGCTTTTGAGAAAAGAGCACTCTTCTACTACACTGTGTTTCCTATGGGGTCTGAACACTGAGCTTGCTCAGAACAAAAGAACTGTGCTTCCTACACACACGGCCATATCTAGTTCAATTCTGCTTAGGAACCTGACAAGAACAGTAGATCCTGTTCAGTCCGATACACTGTACTTACTGGGAACAGACTCCAGTGCTATTTGTCCTGTGTATGGCAATGGCAGCACAATAGTGACTCTTCTTACCATAAAACAACTCTTGCTTGTAGGACCAGAAACTGCATGTAATTCAACTCCATTTAGAACTGGGAAACAAAAGCTAGCTCACCTTACAAGAAACACACTCTGCTTTAGAGAAAAGAGCACTCTTCTACTCTGCTGTGTTTCCTACAGGGCCAGAACAGTGAGCTTGCTCAGAACAAAAGAACTGTGCTTCCTACACACACAGGCCATATCTAGTTCAACTCTACTTAGGAAACTGACAAGATCAGTAACTCCTATTCAGTCCAATACACTGTACTTGCTGGGAAAAGACGCGAGTGCTATTTGCCTTGTGTAAGGCAATGGGCGTGCAATAGTGACTTTCCTTACCAGAAAACAACTCTTGTTCTTAGGACCAGAAACTGCATGTGACTCAAATCCATTTAGGACTGGGAAACAAACGCTAGCTCGCCTTACAAGAAACACACTCTGCTTTTGAGAAAAGAGCACTCTTCTCTTCTACTGTGTTTCCTATGTGTTCCGAACAGTGAGCTTGCTCAGAACAAAAAAACTGTGCTTCCTACACACACGGCCATATCTAGTTCAAGTCTGCTTAGGAATCTGACAAGAACAGTAGATCCTCTTTAGTCCATTACACTGTACTTGCTGGGAACAGACGCCAGTGCTATTTGTCCTGTGTATGGCAATGGCAGAGCAATAATGACTCTTCTTACCATAAAACAACTCTTGCTCATAGTACTAGAAACTGCATGTGATTCAACTCCATTTAGGACTGGGAAACAAACGCTAGCTCGCCTTACAAGAAACACACTCTGCTTTAGAGGAAAGAGCACTCTTCTACTCTACTGTATTTCCTATAGGGCCAGAACAGTGACCTTGCTCAGAACAAAAGAACTGTGCTTCCTACACAGGGCCATAACAAGTTCAACTCTGCTTAGGAAACTGACAAGAACAGTAGCTCCTCTTCCGTCCAATACTCTGTACTTGCTCGGAACAGACGCGATGCTATTTGCACTGTGTATGGCAATGGGAGCACAATAGTGACTTTCCTTACCAGAAAACAACTCTTGCTCGTAGGACCAGTAACTGCATGTGATTCAAATCCATTTAGGATTGAGAAACAAATGCTAGCTCGTCTTACATGAAACACACTCTGCTTTTGAGAAAAGAGCACTCTTCTACTCTACTGTGTTTCCTATGGGGTCCGAACAGTGAGCTTGCTCAGAACAAAACAACTGTGCTTCCTACACACGGGCCATATCTAGTTCAACTCTGCTTAGGAAACTGACAAGAACACTAGCTCCTCTTCAGTCCAATACACTGTACTTGCGGGGAACAGACGTGAGTGCTATTTGCACTGTGTATGGCAATTGGAGCACAATAGTGACTTGTCTTACCAGAAAACAACTCTTGCTCGTAGACAAAAAACTGCATGTGACTCAACTCCATTTAGGACTGGGAAACAAACGCTAGCTCGACTTCCAAGAAACACACTCTGCTTTTGAGAAAAGAGCACTCTTCTACTCTACTGTGTTTCCTATGTGTTCCGAACAGTGAGCTTGCTCAGAACAAAAAAACTGTGCTTCCTACACACACGGCCATATCTAGTTCAAGTCTGCTTAGGAATCTGACAAGAACAGTAGATCCTCTTTAGTCCATTACACTGTACTTGCTGGGAACAGACGCCAGTGCTATTTGTCCTGTGTATGGCAATGGCAGAGCAATAATGACTCTTCTTACCATAAAACAACTCTTGCTCATAGTACTAGAAACTGCATGTGATTCAACTCCATTTAGGACTGGGAAACAAACGCTAGCTCGCCTTACAAGAAACACACTCTGCTTTAGAGAAAAGAGCACTCTTCTACTCTACTGTATTTCCTATAGGGCCAGAACAGTGACCTTGCTCAGAACAAAAGAACTGTGCTTCCTACACAGGGCCATAACAAGTTCAACTCTGCTTAGGAAACTGACAAGAACAGTAGCTCCTCTTCCACCCAATACTCTGTACTTGCTGGGAACAGACGCGATGCTATTTGCACTGTGTATGGCAATGGGAGCGCAATAGTGACTTTCCTTACCAGAAAACAACTCTTGCTCGTAGGACCAGTAACTGCATGTGATTCAAATCCATTTAGGATTGGGAAACAAATGCTAGCTCGCCTTACATGAAACACACTCTGCTTTTGAGAAAAGAGCACTCTTCTACTCTACTGTGTTTCCTATGGGGTCCGAACAGTGAGCTTGCTCAGAACAAAACAACTCTCCTTCCTACACACGGGCCATATCTAGTTCAACTCTGCTTAGGAAACTGACAAGAACACTAGCTCCTCTTCAGTCCAATACACTGTACTTGCGGGGAACAGACGTGAGTGCTATTTGCACTGTGTATGGCAATTGGAGCACAATAGTGACTTGTCTTACCAGAAAACAACTCTTGCTCGTAGGACAAAAAACTGCATGTGACTCAACTCCATTTAGGACTGGGAAACAAACGTTAGCTTGACTTCCAAGAAACACACTCTGCTTTTGAGAAAAGAGCACTCTTCTACTCTACTGTGTTTCCTATGTGTTCCGAACAGTGAGCTTGCTCAGAACAAAAAAACTGTGCTTCCTACACACACGACCATATCTAGTTCAAGTCTGCTTAGGAATCTGACAAGAACAGTAGATCCTCTTTAGTCCATTACACTGTACTTGCTGGGAACAGACGCCAGTGCTATTTGTCCTGTGTATGGCAATGGCAGAGCAATAATGACTCTTCTTACCATAAAACAACTCTTGCTCATAGTACTAGAAACTGCATGTGATTCAACTCCATTTAGGACTGGGAAACAAACGCTAGCTCGCCTTACAAGAAACACACTCTGCTTTAGAGAAAAGAGCACTCTTCTACTCTACTGTATTTCCTATAGGGCCAGAACAGTGACCTTGCTCAGAACAAAAGAACTGAGCTTCCTACACAGGGCCATAACAAGTTCAACTCTGCTTAGGAAACTGACAAGAACAGTAGCTCCTCTTCCGTCCAATACTCTGTACTTGCTGGGAACAGACATGATGCTATTTGCACTGTGTATGGCAATAGGAGCGCAATAGTGACTTTCCTTACCAGAAAACAACTCTTGCTCATAGGAACAGTAACTGCATGTGATTCAAATCCATTTAGGATTGGGAAACAAATGCTAGCTCGCCTTACATGAAACACACTCTGCTTTTGAGAAAAGAGCACTCTTCTACTCTACTGTGTTTCCTATGGGGTCTGAACAGTGAGCTTGCTCAGAACAAAACAACTGTGCTTCCTACACACGGGCCATATCTAGTTCAACTCTGCTTAGGAAACTGACAAGAACACTAGCTCCTCTTCAGTCCAATACACTGTACTTGCGGGGAACAGACGTGAGTGCTATTTGCACTGTGTATGGCAATTGGAGCACAATAGTGACTTGTCTTACCAGAAAACAACTCTTGCTCATAGGACAAAAAACTGCATGTGACTCAACTCCATTTAGGACTGGGAAACAAACGCTAGCTCGACTTCCAAGAAACACACTCTGCTTTTGAGAAAAGAGCACTCTTCTACTCTACTGTGTTTCCTATGTGTTCCGAACCGTGAGCTTGCTCAGAACAAAAAAACTGTGCTTCCTACACACACGGCCATATCTAGTTCAAGTCTGCTTAGGAATCTGACAAGAACTTTAGATCCTCTTTAGTCCATTACACTGTACTTGCTGGGAACAGACGCCAGTGCTATTTGTCCTGTGTATGGCAATGGCTGAGCAATAATGACTCTTCTTACCATAAAACAACTCTTGCTCATAGTACTAGAAACTGCATGTGATTCAACTCCATTTAGGACTGGGAAACAAACGCTAGCTCGCCTTACAAGAAACACACTCTGCTTTAGAGAAAAGAGCACTCTTCTACTCTACTGTATTTCCTATAGGGCCAGAACAGTGACCTTGCTCAGAACAAAAGAACTGTGCTTCCTACACAGGGCCATAACAAGTTCAACTCTGCTTAGGAAACTGACAAGAACAGTAGCTCCTCTTCCGTCCAATACTCTGTACTTGCTGGGAACAGACGCGATGCTATTTGCACTGTGTATGGCAATGGGAGCACAATAGTGACTTTCCTTACCAGAAAACAACTCTTGCTCGTAGGACCAGTAACTGCATGTGATTCAAATCCATTTAGGATTGGGAAACAAATGCTAGCTCGCCTTACATGAAACACACTCTGCTTTTGAGAAAAGAGCACTCTTCTACTCTACTGTGTTTCCTATGGGGTCCGAACAGTGAGCTTGCTCAGAACAAAACAACTGTGCTTCCTACACACAGGCCATATCTAGTTCAACTCTGCTTAGGAAACTGACAAAAACACTAGCTCCTCTTCAGTACAATACACTGTACTTGCGGGGAACAGACGTGAGTGCTATTTGCACTGTGTATGGCAATTGGAGCACAATAGTGACATGTCTTACCAGAAAACAACTCTTGCTCGTAGTACCAGAAAATGCATGGGATTTAACTCCATTTAGGACTGCGAAACAAACGCTAGCTCGCCTTACAAGAAACACACTCTGCTTTTGAGAAAAGAGCACTCGTGTACTCTACTGTGTTTCCTATAGGGCCAGAACAGTGAGCATGCTCAAAACATAAGAACTGTGTTTCCTACACATACGGGCCATATCTAGTTCAACTCTGCTTAGGAAACTGACAAGAACAGTAGCTCCTCTTCCTTCGGATACACTGTACTTGCTGGGAACAGACGCGAGTGCTATTTGCACTGTATATGGCATTTGGAGCACAATAGTGACTCTTCTTACCAGAAAACATCTCTTGCTCATAGGACTAAAAACTGCATGTGACTCAACTCCATTTAGGACTGGGAAATAAACGTGAGCTCGCCTTACAAGAAACACACTCTGCTTTAGAGAAAAGAGCACTCTTCTACTGTACTGTGTTTCCTATAGGGCCAGAACAGTGAGCTTGCTCAGAACATAAGAACTGTGCTTCCTAAACAGACAGGCAATATCTAGTTCAACTCTGCTTAGGAAACTGACAAGAACAGTAGCTCCTCTTCAGTCCGATACACTGTACTTGCTGGGAAAAGACGCGAGTGCTATTTGCACTGTGTATGGCAAAGGGAGCTCAATAGTGACTTTCCTTACCAGAAAACAACTCTTGCTCGTAGGACCAGAAACTGCATGTGACCCATCTCCTTTTAGGACTGGGAAAGAAACGCTAGCTCGCCTTACAAGAAACACACTCTGCTTTTGAGAAAAGAGCACTCTTATTCTCTACTGTGTTTCCTATGGGGTCCGAACAGTGAGCTTGCTCAGAACAAAAGAACTGTGCTTCCTACACACATGGCCATATCTAGTTCAATTCTGCTTAGAAACCTTACAATAACAGTAGATTCTCTTTAGTCCATTACACTGTACTTGCTGGGAATAGACGCCAGTGCTATTTGTCCTGTGTATGGCAATGGCTGAGCAATAATGACTCTTCTTACCATAAAACAACTCTTGCTCATAGTACTAGAAACTGCATGTGATTCAACTCCATTTAGGACTGGGAAACAAACGCTAGCTCGCCTTACAAGAAACACACTCTGCTTTAGAGAAAAGAGCACTCTTCTACTCTACTGTATTTCCTATAGGGCCAGAACAGTGACCTTGCTCAGAACAAAAGAACTGTGCTTCCTACACAGGGCCATAACAAGTTCAACTCTGCTTAGGAAACTGACAAGAACAGTAGCTCCTCTTCCGTCCAATACTCTGTACTTGCTGGGAACAGACGCGATGCTATTTGCACTGTGTATGGCAATGGGAGCGCAATAGTGACTTTCCTTACCAGAAAACAACTCTTGCTCATAGGACCAGTAACTGCATGTGATTCAAATCCATTTAGGATTGGGAAACAAATGCTAGCTCGCCTTACATGAAACACACTCTGCTTTTGAGAAAAGAGCACTCTTCTACTCTACTGTGTTTCCTATGGGGTCCGAACAGTGAGCTTGCTCAGAACAAAACAACTGTGCTTCCTACACACAGGCCATATCTAGTTCAACTCTGCTTAGGAAACTGACAAAAACACTAGCTCTTCTTCAGTCCAATACACTGTACTTGCGGGGAACAGACGTGAGTGCTATTTGCACTGTGTATGGCAATTGGAGCACAATAGTGACTTGGCTTACCAGAAAACAACTCTTGCTCGTAGTACCAGAAAATGCATGGGATTTAACTCCATTTATGACTGCGAAACAAACGCTAGCTCGCCTTACAAGAAACACACTCTGCTTTTGAGAAAAGAGCACTCGTGTACTCTACTGTGTTTCCTATAGGGCCAGAACAGTGAGCATGCTCAAAACATAAGAACTGTGTTTCCTACACACACGGGCCATATCTAGTTCAACTCTGCTTAGGAAACTGACAAGAACAGTAGCTCCTCTTCCTTCGGATACACTGTACTTGCTGGGAACAGACGCGAGTGCTATTTGCACTGTATATGGCATTTGGAGCACAATAGTGACTCTTCTTACCAGAAAACATCTCTTGCTCATAGGACTAAAAACTGCATGTGACTCAACTCCATTTAGGACTGGGAAATAAACGTGAGCTCGCCTTACAAGAAACACACTCTGCTTTAGAGAAAAGAGCACTCTTCTACTGTACTGTGTTTCCTATAGGGCCAGAACAGTGAGCTTGCTCAGAACATAAGAACTGTGCTTCCTAAACAGACAGGCAATATCTAGTTCAACTCTGCTTAGGAAACTGACAAGAACAGTAGCTCCTCTTCAGTCCGATACACTGTACTTGCTGGGAAAAGACGCGAGTGCTATTTGCACTGTGTATGGCAAAGGGAGCTCAATAGTGACTTTCCTTACCAGAAAACAACTCTTGCTCGTAGGACCAGAAACTGCATGTGACCCATCTCCTTTTAGGACTGGGAAAGAAACGCTAGCTCGCCTTACAAGAAACACACTCTGCTTTTGAGAAAAGAGCACTCTTATTCTCTACTGTGTTTCCTATGGGGTCCGAACAGTGAGCTTGCTCAGAACAAAAGAACTGTGCTTCCTACACACATGGCCATATCTAGTTCAATTCTGCTTAGAAACCTTACAATAACAGTAGATCCTCTTCAGTCCAATACACTGTACTTGCTGCGAACAGACGCCAGTGCTATTTGTCCTGTGTATGACAATGGGAGCACAATAGTGACTCTTCTTACCAGAAAACAACTCTTGCTTGTAGTACCAGAAACTGCATGGGATTCAACTCCATTTAGGACTGGGAAACAAACGCTAGCTCGCCTTACAAGAAACACACTCTGCTTTAGAGAAAAGAGCACTCTTCTACTCTACTGTGTTTCCTATAGGGCCAGAACAGTGAGCTTGCTCAGAACCAAAGAACTGTGCTTCCTACACACGGGCCATATCTAGTTCAACTCTGCTTAGGAAACTGACAAGAACAGTAGCTCCTCTTCAGTCCGATATGCTGTACTTCCTGGGATCAGAAACGAGTGCTATTTGCACTGTGTATGGCAATGGGAGCGCAATAGAGACTTTCCTTACCAGAAAACAACTCTTGCTCGTAGGACCAGAAACTGCATGTGATTCAACTCCATTTAGGACTGGGAAACAAAAGCTAGCTCACCTTACAGAAACACACTCTGCTTTAGAGAAAAGAGCACTCTTCTACTCTACTGTGTTTCCTATGGTGTCAGAACAGTGAGCTTGCTCAGAACAACAGAACTGTGCTTCCTACACACATGGCCATATCTAGTTCAATTCTGCTTAGGAACCTGACAATAACAGTAGATCCTCTTCAGTCCAATACACTGTACATGCTGGGAACAGACGGCAGTGCTATTTGTCCTGTGTATGGCAATGGCAGCACAATAGTGACTCTTCTTACCATAAAACAACTCTTGCTCGTAGTACCAGAAACTGCATGTGATTCAAATCCATTTAAAACTGGGAAACAAAAGCTAGCTCACCTTACAGAAACACACTCTGCTTTAGAGAAAAGAGCACTCTTCTACTCCACTGTGTTTCCTATGGGGTCCGAACAGTGAGCTTGCTCAGAACAAAACAACTGTGCTTCCTACACACGGGCCATATCTAGTTCAACTCTGCTTAGGAAACTGACAAGAACACTAGCTCCTCTTCAGTCCAATACACTGTACTTGCGGGGAACAGACGTGAGTGCTATTTGCACTGTGTATGGCAATTTTGAGCACAATAGTGACTTGTCTTACCAGAAAACAACTCTTGCTCGTAGGACAAAAAACTGCATGTGACTCAACTCCATTTAGGACTGGGAAACAAACGCTAGATCGCCTTACAAGAAACACACTCTGCTTTTGAGAAAAGAGCACTCTTCTACTACACTGTGTTTCCTATGGGGTCTGAACACTGAGCTTGCTCAGAACAAAAGAACTGTGCTTCCTACACACACGGCCATATCTAGTTCAATTCTGCTTAGGAACCTGACAAGAACAGTAGATCCTCTTCAGTCCGATACACTGTACTTACTGGGAACAGACTCCAGTGCTATTTGTCCTGTGTATGGCAATGGCAGCACAATAGTGACTCTTCTTACCATAAAACAACTCTTGCTTGTAGGACCAGAAACTGCATGTAATTCAACTCCATTTAGAACTGGGAAACAAAAGCTAGCTCACCTTACAAGAAACACACTCTGCTTTAGAGAAAAGAGCACTCTTCTACTCTGCTGTGTTTCCTACAGGGCCAGAACAGTGAGCTTGCTCAGAACAAAAGAACTGTGCTTCCTACACACACAGGCCATATCTAGTTCAACTCTACTTAGGAAACTGACAAGATCAGTAACTCCTATTCAGTCCAATACACTGTACTTGCTGGGAAAAGACGCGAGTGCTATTTGCCTTGTGTAAGGCAATGGGCGTGCAATAGTGACTTTCCTTACCAGAAAACAACTCTTGTTCTTAGGACCAGAAACTGCATGTGACTCAAATCCATTTAGGACTGGGAAACAAACGCTAGCTCGCCTTACAAGAAACACACTCTGCTTTTGAGAAAAGAGCACTCTTCTCTTCTACTGTGTTTCCTATGTGTTCCGAACAGTGAGCTTGCTCAGAACAAAAAAACTGTGCTTCCTACACACACGGCCATATCTAGTTCAAGTCTGCTTAGGAATCTGACAAGAACAGTAGATCCTCTTTAGTCCATTACACTGTACTTGCTGGGAACAGACGCCAGTGCTATTTGTCCTGTGTATGGCAATGGCAGAGCAATAATGACTCTTCTTACCATAAAACAACTCTTGCTCATAGTACTAGAAACTGCATGTGATTCAACTCCATTTAGGACTGGGAAACAAACGCTAGTTCGCCTTACAAGAAACACACTCTGCTTTAGAGGAAAGAGCACTCTTCTACTCTACTGTATTTCCTATAGGGCCAGAACAGTGACCTTGCTCAGAACAAAAGAACTGTGCTTCCTACACAGGGCCATAACAAGTTCAACTCTGCTTAGGAAACTGACAAGAACAGTAGCTCCTCTTCCGTCCAATACTCTGTACTTGCTCGGAACAGACGCGATGCTATTTGCACTGTGTATGGCAATGGGAGCACAATAGTGACTTTCCTTACCAGAAAACAACTCTTGCTCGTAGGACCAGTAACTGCATGTGATTCAAATCCATTTAGGATTGGGAAACAAATGCTAGCTCGTCTTACATGAAACACACTCTGCTTTTGAGAAAAGAGCACTCTTCTACTCTACTGTGTTTCCTATGGGGTCCGAACAGTGAGCTTGCTCAGAACAAAACAACTGTGCTTCCTACACACGGGCCATATCTAGTTCAACTCTGCTTAGGAAACTGACAAGAACACTAGCTCCTCTTCAGTCCAATACACTGTACTTGCGGGGAACAGACGTGAGTGCTATTTGCACTGTGTATGGCAATTGGAGCACAATAGTGACTTGTCTTACCAGAAAACAACTCTTGCTCGTAGACAAAAAACTGCATGTGACTCAACTCCATTTAGGACTGGGAAACAAACGCTAGCTCGACTTCCAAGAAACACACTCTGCTTTTGAGAAAAGAGCACTCTTCTACTCTACTGTGTTTCCTATGTGTTCCGAACAGTGAGCTTGCTCAGAACAAAAAAACTGTGCTTCCTACACACACGGCCATATCTAGTTCAAGTCTGCTTAGGAATCTGACAAGAACAGTAGATCCTCTTTAGTCCATTACACTGTACTTGCTGGGAACAGACGCCAGTGCTATTTGTCCTGTGTATGGCAATGGCAGAGCAATAATGACTCTTCTTACCATAAAACAACTCTTGCTCATAGTACTAGAAACTGCATGTGATTCAACTCCATTTAGGACTGGGAAACAAACGCTAGCTCGCCTTACAAGAAACACACTCTGCTTTAGAGAAAAGAGCACTCTTCTACTCTACTGTATTTCCTATAGGGCCAGAACAGTGACCTTGCTCAGAACAAAAGAACTGTGCTTCCTACACAGGGCCATAACAAGTTCAACTCTGCTTAGGAAACTGACAAGAACAGTAGCTCCTCTTCCACCCAATACTCTGTACTTGCTGGGAACAGACGCGATGCTATTTGCACTGTGTATGGCAATGGGAGCGCAATAGTGACTTTCCTTACCAGAAAACAACTCTTGCTCGTAGGACCAGTAACTGCATGTGATTCAAATCCATTTAGGATTGGGAAACAAATGCTAGCTCGCCTTACATGAAACACACTCTGCTTTTGAGAAAAGAGCACTCTTCTACTCTACTGTGTTTCCTATGGGGTCCGAACAGTGAGCTTGCTCAGAACAAAACAACTCTCCTTCCTACACACGGGCCATATCTAGTTCAACTCTGCTTAGGAAACTGACAAGAACACTAGCTCCTCTTCAGTCCAATACACTGTGCTTGCGGGGAACAGACGTGAGTGCTATTTGCACTGTGTATGGCAATTGGAGCACAATAGTGACTTGTCTTACCAGAAAACAACTCTTGCTCGTAGGACAAAAAACTGCATGTGACTCAACTCCATTTAGGACTGGGAAACAAACGTTAGCTTGACTTCCAAGAAACACACTCTGCTTTTGAGAAAAGAGCACTCTTCTACTCTACTGTGTTTCCTATGTGTTCCGAACAGTGAGCTTGCTCAGAACAAAAAAACTGTGCTTCCTACACACACGACCATATCTAGTTCAAGTCTGCTTAGGAATCTGACAAGAACAGTAGATCCTCTTTAGTCCATTACACTGTACTTGCTGGGAACAGACGCCAGTGCTATTTGTCCTGTGTATGGCAATGGCAGAGCAATAATGACTCTTCTTACCATAAAACAACTCTTGCTCATAGTACTAGAAACTGCATGTGATTCAACTCCATTTAGGACTGGGAAACAAACGCTAGCTCGCCTTACAAGAAACACACTCTGCTTTAGAGAAAAGAGCACTCTTCTACTCTACTGTATTTCCTATAGGGCCAGAACAGTGACCTTGCTCAGAACAAAAGAACTGAGCTTCCTACACAGGGCCATAACAAGTTCAACTCTGCTTAGGAAACTGACAAGAACAGTAGCTCCTCTTCCGTCCAATACTCTGTACTTGCTGGGAACAGACATGATGCTATTTGCACTGTGTATGGCAATAGGAGCGCAATAGTGACTTTCCTTACCAGAAAACAACTCTTGCTCATAGGAACAGTAACTGCATGTGATTCAAATCCATTTAGGATTGGGAAACAAATGCTAGCTCGCCTTACATGAAACACACTCTGCTTTTGAGAAAAGAGCACTCTTCTACTCTACTGTGTTTCCTATGGGGTCTGAACAGTGAGCTTGCTCAGAACAAAACAACTGTGCTTCCTACACACGGGCCATATCTAGTTCAACTCTGCTTAGGAAACTGACAAGAACACTAGCTCCTCTTCAGTCCAATACACTGTACTTGCGGGGAACAGACATGAGTGCTATTTGCACTGTGTATGGCAATTGGAGCACAATAGTGACTTGTCTTACCAGAAAACAACTCTTGCTCGTAGGACAAAAAACTGCATGTGACTCAACTCCATTTAGGACTGGGAAACAAACGCTAGCTCGACTTCCAAGAAACACACTCTGCTTTTGAGAAAAGAGCACTCTTCTACTCTACTGTGTTTCCTATGTGTTCCGAACCGTGAGCTTGCTCAGAACAAAAAAACTGTGCTTCCTACACACACGGCCATATCTAGTTCAAGTCTGCTTAGGAATCTGACAAGAACTTTAGATCCTCTTTAGTCCATTACACTGTACTTGCTGGGAACAGACGCCAGTGCTATTTGTCCTGTGTATGGCAATGGCTGAGCAATAATGACTCTTCTTACCATAAAACAACTCTTGCTCATAGTACTAGAAACTGCATGTGATTCAACTCCATTTAGGACTGGGAAACAAACGCTAGCTCGCCTTACAAGAAACACACTCTGCTTTAGAGAAAAGAGCACTCTTCTACTCTACTGTATTTCCTATAGGGCCAGAACAGTGACCTTGCTCAGAACAAAAGAACTGTGCTTCCTACACAGGGCCATAACAAGTTCAACTCTGCTTAGGAAACTGACAAGAACAGTAGCTCCTCTTCCGTCCAATACTCTGTACTTGCTGGGAACAGACGCGATGCTATTTGCACTGTGTATGGCAATGGGAGCACAATAGTGACTTTCCTTACCAGAAAACAACTCTTGCTCGTAGGACCAGTAACTGCATGTGATTCAAATCCATTTAGGATTGGGAAACAAATGCTAGCTCGCCTTACATGAAACACACTCTGCTTTTGAGAAAAGAGCACTCTTCTACTCTACTGTGTTTCCTATGGGGTCCGAACAGTGAGCTTGCTCAGAACAAAACAACTGTGCTTCCTACACACAGGCCATATCTAGTTCAACTCTGCTTAGGAAACTGACAAAAACACTAGCTCCTCTTCAGTACAATACACTGTACTTGCGGGGAACAGACGTGAGTGCTATTTGCACTGTGTATGGCAATTGGAGCACAATAGTGACATGTCTTACCAGAAAACAACTCTTGCTCGTAGTACCAGAAAATGCATGGGATTTAACTCCATTTAGGACTGCGAAACAAACGCTAGCTCGCCTTACAAGAAACACACTCTGCTTTTGAGAAAAGAGCACTCGTGTACTCTACTGTGTTTCCTATAGGGCCAGAACAGTGAGCATGCTCAAAACATAAGAACTGTGTTTCCTACACACACGGGCCATATCTAGTTCAACTCTGCTTAGGAAACTGACAAGAACAGTAGCTCCTCTTCCTTCGGATACACTGTACTTGCTGGGAACAGACGCGAGTGCTATTTGCACTGTATATGGCATTTGGAGCACAATAGTGACTCTTCTTACCAGAAAACATCTCTTGCTCATAGGACTATAAACTGCATGTGACTCAACTCCATTTAGGACTGGGAAATAAACGTGAGCTCGCCTTACAAGAAACACACTCTGCTTTAGAGAAAAGAGCACTCTACTACTGTACTGTGTTTCCTATAGGGCCAGAACAGTGAGCTTGCTCAGAACATAAGAACTGTGCTTCCTAAACAGACAGGCAATATCTAGTTCAACTCTGCTTAGGAAACTGACAAGAACAGTAGCTCCTCTTCAGTCCGATACACTGTACTTGCTGGGAAAAGACGCGAGTGCTATTTGCACTGTGTATGGCAAAGGGAGCGCAATAGTGACTTTCCTTACCAGAAAACAACTCTTGCTCGTAGGACCAGAAACTGCATGTGACCCATCTCCTTTTAGGACTGGGAAAGAAACGCTAGCTCGCCTTACAAGAAACACACTCTGCTTTTGAGAAAAGAGCACTCTTATTCTCTACTGTGTTTCCTATGGGGTCCGAACAGTGAGCTTGCTCAGAACAAAAGAACTGTGCTTCCTACACACATGGCCATATCTAGTTCAATTCTGCTTAGAAACCTGACAATAACAGTAGATCCTCTTCAGTCCAATACACTGTACTTGCTGCGAACAGACGCCAGTGCTATTTGTCCTGTGTATGACAATGGGAGCGCAATAGTGACTCTTCTTACCAGAAAACAACTCTTGCTCATAGTACCAGAAACTGCATGGGATTCAACTCCATTTAGGACTGGGAAACAAACGCTAGCTCGCCTTACAAGAAACACACTCTGCTTTAGAGAAAAGAGCACTCTTCTACTCTACTGTGTTTCCTATAGGGCCAGAACAGTGAGCTTGCTCAGAACCAAAGAACTGTGCTTCCTACACACGGTCCATATCTAGTTCAACTCTGCTTAGGAAAATGACAAGAACAGTAGCTCCTCTTCAGTCCGATATGCTGTACTTCCTGGGATCAGAAACGAGTGCTATTTGCACTGTGTATGGCAATGGGAGCGCAATAGAGACTTTCCTTACCAGAAAACAACTCTCGCTCGTAGGACCAGAAACTGCATGTGATTCAACTCCATTTAGGACTGGGAAACAAAAGCTAGCTCACCTTACAGAAACACACTCTGCTTTAGAGAAAAGAGCACTCTTCTACTCTACTGTGTTTCCTATGGTGTCAGAACAGTGAGCTTGCTCAGAACAACAGAACTGTGCTTCCTACACACATGGCCATATCTAGTTCAATTCTGCTTAGGAACCTGACAATAACAGTAGATCCTCTTCAGTCCAATACACTGTACGTGCTGGGAACAGACGCCAGTGCTATTTGTCCTGTGTATGGCAATGGCAGCACAATAGTGACTCTTCTTACCATAAAACAACTCTTGCTCGTAGTACCAGAAACTGCATGTGATTCAAATCCATTTAAAACTGGGAAACAAAAGCTAGCTCACCTTACAGAAACACACTCTGCTTTAGAGAAAAGAGCACTCTTCTACTCTACAGTGTTTCCTGTAGGGCCAGAACAGTGAGCTTGCTCAGAACAAAGAACTGTGCTTCCTACACAGGGGCCATATCTAGTTCAACTCTGCTTAGGAAACTGACAAGAACAGTAGCTCCTCTTCAGTCCGATACACTGTACTTGCAGGGAACTGACGTGAGTGCTTTTTGCACAGTGTATGGCAATTGGAGCACAATAGTGACTCGCCCTACCAGAAAACAACTCTTGCTCCTAGGACAAAAAACTGCACGTGACTCAACTCCATTTAGGACTGGGAAACAAACGCTAGCTCGCCTTACAAGAAACACACTCTGCTTTTGAGAAAAGAGCACTCTTCTACTACACTGTGTTTCCTATGGGGTCCGAACACTGAGCTTGCTCAGAACAAAAGAACTGTGCTTCCTACACACACGGCCATATCTAGTTCAATTCTGCTTAGGAACCTGACAAGAACAGTAGATCCTCTTCAGTCCGATACACTGTACTTACTGGGAACAGACTCCAGTGCTATTTGTCCTGTGTATGGCAATGGCAGCACAATAGTGACTCTTCTTACCATAAAACAACTCTTGCTCGTAGGACCAGAAACTGCATGTAATTCAACTCCATTTAGAACTGGGAAACAAAAGCTAGCTCACCTTACAAGAAACACACTCTGCTTTAGAGAAAAGAGCACTATTCTACTCTGCTGTGTTTCCTATAGGGCCAGAACAGTGAGCTTGCTCAGAACAAAAGAACTGTGCTTCCTACACACACAGGCCATATCTAGTTCAACTCTACTTAGGAAACTGACAAGATCAGTAACTCCTATTCAGTCCAATACACTGTACTTGCTGGGAAAAGACGCGAGTGCTATTTGCCTTGTGTAAGGCAATGGGCGTGCAATAGTGACTTTCCTTACCAGAAAACAACTCTTGTTCTTAGGACCAGAAACTGCATGTGACTCAAATCCATTTAGGACTGGGAAACAAACGCTAGCTCGCCTTACAAGAAACACACTCTGCTTTTGAGAAAAGAGCACTCTTCTCCTCTACTGTGTTTCCTATGTGTTCCGAACAGTGAGCTTGCTCAGAACAAAAAAACTGTGCTTCCTACACAGACGGCCATATCTAGTTCAAGTCTGCTTAGGAATCTGACAAGAACAGTAGATCCTCTTTAGTCCAATACACTGTACTTGCGGGGAACAGACGTGAGTGCTATTTGCACTGTGTATGGCAATTGGAGCACAATAGTGACTTGTCTTACCAGAAAACAACTCTTGCTCGTAGGACAAAAAACTGCATGTGACTCAACTCCATTTAGGACTGGGAAACAAACGTTAGCTAGACTTCCAAGAAACACACTCTGCTTTTGAGAATAGAGCACTCTTCTACTCTACTGTGTTTCCTATGTGTTCCGAACAGTGAGCTTGCTCAGAACAAAAAAACTGTGCTTCCTACACACACGGCCATATCTAGTTCAAGTCTGCTTAGGAACCTGACATGAACAGTAGATCCTCTTTAGTCCATTACACTGTACTTGCTGGGAACAGACGCCAGTGCTATTTGTCCTGTGTATGGCAATGGCAGAGCAATAATGACTCTTCTTACCATAAAACAACTCTTGCTCATAGTAGTAGAAACTGCATGTGATTCAACTCCATTTAGGACTGGGAAACAAACGCTAGCTCGCCTTATAAGAAACACACTCTGCTTTAGAGAAAAGAGCACTCTTCTACTCTACTGTATTTCCTATAGTGCCAGAACAGTGACCTTGCTCAGAACAAAAGAACTGTGCTTCCTACACAGGGCCATAACAAGATCAACTCTGCTTAGGAAACTGACAAGAACAGTAGCTCCTCTTCCGTCCAATACTCTGTACTTGCTGGGAACAGACGCGATGCTATTTGCACTGTGTATGGCAATGGGAGCGCAATAGTGACTTTCCTTACCAGAAAACAACTCTTGCTCGTAGGACCAGTAACTGCATGTGATTCAAATCCATTTAGGATTGGGAAACAAATGCTAGCTCGCCTTACATGAAACACACTCTGCTTTTGAGAAAAGAGCACTCTTCTACTCTACTGTGTTTCCTATGGGGTCCGAACAGTGAGCTTGCTCAGAACAAAACAACTGTGCTTCCTACACACGGGCCATATCTAGTTCAACTCTGCTTAGGAAACTGACAAGAACACTAGCTCCTCTTCAGTCCAATACACTGTACTTGCGGGGAACAGACGTGAGTGCTATTTGCACTGTGTATGGCAATTGGAGCACAATAGTGACTTGTCTTACCAGAAAACAACTCTTGCTCGTAGGACAAAAAACTGCATGTGACTCAACTCCATTTAGGACTGGGAAACAAACGCTAGCTCGACTTCCAAGAAACACACTCTGCTTTTGAGAAAAGAGCACTCTTCTACTCTACTGTGTTTCCTATGTGTTCCGAACAGTGAGCTTGCTCAGAACAAAAAAACTGTGCTTCCTACACACACGGCCATATCTAGTTCAAGTCTGCTTAGGAACCTGACAAGAACAGTAGATCCTCTTTAGTCCATTACACTGTACTTGCTGGGAACAGACGCCAGTGCTATTTGTCCTGTGTATGGCAATGGCAGAGCAATAATGACTCTTCTTACCATAAAACAATTCTTGCTCATAGTACTAGAAACTGCATGTGATTCAACTCCATTTAGGACTGGGAAACAAACGCTAGCTCGCCTTACAAGAAACACACTCTGCTTTAGAGAAAAGATCACTCTTCTACTCTACTGTATTTCCTATAGGGCCAGAACAGTGACCTTGCTCAGAACAAAAGAACTGTGCTTCCTACACAGGGCCATAACAAGTTCAACTCTGCTTAGGAAACTGACAAGAACAGTAGCTCCTCTTCCGTCCAATACTCTGTACTTGCTGGGAACAGACGCGATGCTATTTGCACTGTGTATGATAATGGGAGCGCAATAGTGACTTTCCTTACCAGAAAACAACTCTTGCTCGTAGGACCAGTAACTGCATGTGATTCAAATCCATTTAGGATTGGGAAACAAATGCTAGCTCGCCTTACATGAAACACACTCTGCTTTTGAGAAAAGAGCACTCTTCTACTCTACTGTGTTTCCTATGGGGTCCGAACAGTGAGCTTGCTCAGAACAAAACAACTGTGCTTCCTACACACGGGCCATATCTAGTTCAATTCTGCTTAGGAAACTGACAAGAACACTAGCTCCTCTTCAGTCCAATACACTGTACTTGCGGGGAACAGACGTGAGTGCTATTTGCACTGTGTATGGCAATTGGAGCACAATAGTGACTTGTCTTACCAGCAAACAACTCTTGCTCGTAGGACAAAAAACTGCATGTGACTCAACTCCATTTAGGACTGGGAAACAAACGTTAGCTCGACTTCCAAGAAACACACTCTGCTTTTGAGAAAAGAGCACTCTTCTACTCTACTGTGTTTCCTATGTGTTCCGAACAGTGAGCTTGCTCAGAACAAAAAAACTGTGCTTCCTACACACACGACCATATCTAGTTCAAGTCTGCTTAGGAATCTGACAAGAACAGTAGATCCTCTTTAGTCCATTACACTGTACTTGCTGGGAACAGACGCCAGTGCTATTTGTCCTGTGTATGGCAATGGCAGAGCAATAATGACTCTTCTTACCATAAAACAACTCTTGCTCATAGTACTAGAAACTGCATGTGATTCAACTCCATTTAGGACTGGGAAACAAACGCTAGCTCGCCTTACAAGAAACACACTCTGCTTTAGAGAAAAGAGCACTCTTCTACTCTACTGTATTTCCTATAGGGCCAGAACAGTGACCTTGCTCAGAACAAAAGAACTGAGCTTCCTACACAGGGCCATAACAAGTTCAACTCTGCTTAGGAAACTGACAAGAACAGTAGCTCCTCTTCCGTCCAATACTCTGTACTTGCTGGGAACAGACATGATGCTATTTGCACTGTGTATGGCAATAGGAGCGCAATAGTGACTTTCCTTACCAGAAAACAACTCTTGCTCATAGGAACAGTAACTGCATGTGATTCAAATCCATTTAGGATTGGGAAACAAATGCTAGCTCGCCTTACATGAAACACACTCTGCTTTTGAGAAAAGAGCACTCTTCTACTCTACTGTGTTTCCTATGGGGTCTGAACAGTGAGCTTGCTCAGAACAAAACAACTGTGCTTCCTACACACGGGCCATATCTAGTTCAACTCTGCTTAGGAAACTGACAAGAACACTAGCTCCTCTTCAGTCCAATACACTGTACTTGCGGGGAACAGACGTGAGTGCTATTTGCACTGTGTATGGCAATTGGAGCACAATAGTGACTTGTCTTACCAGAAAACAACTCTTGCTCATAGGACAAAAAACTGCATGTGACTCAACTCCATTTAGGACTGGGAAACAAACGCTAGCTCGACTTCCAAGAAACACACTCTGCTTTTGAGAAAAGAGCACTCTTCTACTCTACTGTGTTTCCTATGTGTTCCGAACCGTGAGCTTGCTCAGAACAAAAAAACTGTGCTTCCTACACACACGGCCATATCTAGTTCAAGTCTGCTTAGGAATCTGACAAGAACTTTAGATCCTCTTTAGTCCATTACACTGTACTTGCTGGGAACAGACGCCAGTGCTATTTGTCCTGTGTATGGCAATGGCTGAGCAATAATGACTCTTCTTACCATAAAACAACTCTTGCTCATAGTACTAGAAACTGCATGTGATTCAACTCCATTTAGGACTGGGAAACAAACGCTAGCTCGCCTTACAAGAAACACACTCTGCTTTAGAGAAAAGAGCACTCTTCTACTCTACTGTATTTCCTATAGGGCCAGAACAGTGACCTTGCTCAGAACAAAAGAACTGTGCTTCCTACACAGGGCCATAACAAGTTCAACTCTGCTTAGGAAACTGACAAGAACAGTAGCTCCTCTTCCGTCCAATACTCTGTACTTGCTGGGAACAGACGCGATGCTATTTGCACTGTGTATGGCAATGGGAGCACAATAGTGACTTTCCTTACCAGAAAACAACTCTTGCTCGTAGGACCAGTAACTGCATGTGATTCAAATCCATTTAGGATTGGGAAACAAATGCTAGCTCGCCTTACATGAAACACACTCTGCTTTTGAGAAAAGAGCACTCTTCTACTCTACTGTGTTTCCTATGGGGTCCGAACAGTGAGCTTGCTCAGAACAAAACAACTGTGCTTCCTACACACAGGCCATATCTAGTTCAACTCTGCTTAGGAAACTGACAAAAACACTAGCTCCTCTTCAGTACAATACACTGTACTTGCGGGGAACAGACGTGAGTGCTATTTGCACTGTGTATGGCAATTGGAGCACAATAGTGACATGTCTTACCAGAAAACAACTCTTGCTCGTAGTACCAGAAAATGCATGGGATTTAACTCCATTTAGGACTGCGAAACAAACGCTAGCTCGCCTTACAAGAAACACACTCTGCTTTTGAGAAAAGAGCACTCGTGTACTCTACTGTGTTTCCTATAGGGCCAGAACAGTGAGCATGCTCAAAACATAAGAACTGTGTTTCCTACACACACGGGCCATATCTAGTTCAACTCTGCTTAGGAAACTGACAAGAACAGTAGCTCCTCTTCCTTCGGATACACTGTACTTGCTGGGAACAGACGCGAGTGCTATTTGCACTGTATATGGCATTTGGAGCACAATAGTGACTCTTCTTACCAGAAAACATCTCTTGCTCATAGGACTATAAACTGCATGTGACTCAACTCCATTTAGGACTGGGAAATAAACGTGAGCTCGCCTTACAAGAAACACACTCTGCTTTAGAGAAAAGAGCACTCTACTACTGTACTGTGTTTCCTATAGGGCCAGAACAGTGAGCTTGCTCAGAACATAAGAACTGTGCTTCCTAAACAGACAGGCAATATCTAGTTCAACTCTGCTTAGGAAACTGACAAGAACAGTAGCTCCTCTTCAGTCCGATACACTGTACTTGCTGGGAAAAGACGCGAGTGCTATTTGCACTGTGTATGGCAAAGGGAGCGCAATAGTGACTTTCCTTACCAGAAAACAACTCTTGCTCGTAGGACCAGAAACTGCATGTGACCCATCTCCTTTTAGGACTGGGAAAGAAACGCTAGCTCGCCTTACAAGAAACACACTCTGCTTTTGAGAAAAGAGCACTCTTATTCTCTACTGTGTTTCCTATGGGGTCCGAACAGTGAGCTTGCTCAGAACAAAAGAACTGTGCTTCCTACACACATGGCCATATCTAGTTCAATTCTGCTTAGAAACCTGACAATAACAGTAGATCCTCTTCAGTCCAATACACTGTACTTGCTGCGAACAGACGCCAGTGCTATTTGTCCTGTGTATGACAATGGGAGCGCAATAGTGACTCTTCTTACCAGAAAACAACTCTTGCTCATAGTACCAGAAACTGCATGGGATTCAACTCCATTTAGGACTGGGAAACAAACGCTAGCTCGCCTTACAAGAAACACACTCTGCTTTAGAGAAAAGAGCACTCTTCTACTCTACTGTGTTTCCTATAGGGCCAGAACAGTGAGCTTGCTCAGAACCAAAGAACTGTGCTTCCTACACACGGTCCATATCTAGTTCAACTCTGCTTAGGAAAATGACAAGAACAGTAGCTCCTCTTCAGTCCGATATGCTGTACTTCCTGGGATCAGAAACGAGTGCTATTTGCACTGTGTATGGCAATGGGAGCGCAATAGAGACTTTCCTTACCAGAAAACAACTCTCGCTCGTAGGACCAGAAACTGCATGTGATTCAACTCCATTTAGGACTGGGAAACAAAAGCTAGCTCACCTTACAGAAACACACTCTGCTTTAGAGAAAAGAGCACTCTTCTACTCTACTGTGTTTCCTATGGTGTCAGAACAGTGAGCTTGCTCAGAACAACAGAACTGTGCTTCCTACACACATGGCCATATCTAGTTCAATTCTGCTTAGGAACCTGACAATAACAGTAGATCCTCTTCAGTCCAATACACTGTACGTGCTGGGAACAGACGCCAGTGCTATTTGTCCTGTGTATGGCAATGGCAGCACAATAGTGACTCTTCTTACCATAAAACAACTCTTGCTCGTAGTACCAGAAACTGCATGTGATTCAAATCCATTTAAAACTGGGAAACAAAAGCTAGCTCACCTTACAGAAACACACTCTGCTTTAGAGAAAAGAGCACTCTTCTACTCTACAGTGTTTCCTGTAGGGCCAGAACAGTGAGCTTGCTCAGAACAAAGAACTGTGCTTCCTACACAGGGGCCATATCTAGTTCAACTCTGCTTAGGAAACTGACAAGAACAGTAGCTCCTCTTCAGTCCGATACACTGTACTTGCAGGGAACTGACGTGAGTGCTTTTTGCACAGTGTATGGCAATTGGAGCACAATAGTGACTCGCCCTACCAGAAAACAACTCTTGCTCCTAGGACAAAAAACTGCACGTGACTCAACTCCATTTAGGACTGGGAAACAAACGCTAGCTCGCCTTACAAGAAACACACTCTGCTTTTGAGAAAAGAGCACTCTTCTACTACACTGTGTTTCCTATGGGGTCCGAACACTGAGCTTGCTCAGAACAAAAGAACTGTGCTTCCTACACACACGGCCATATCTAGTTCAATTCTGCTTAGGAACCTGACAAGAACAGTAGATCCTCTTCAGTCCGATACACTGTACTTACTGGGAACAGACTCCAGTGCTATTTGTCCTGTGTATGGCAATGGCAGCACAATAGTGACTCTTCTTACCATAAAACAACTCTTGCTCGTAGGACCAGAAACTGCATGTAATTCAACTCCATTTAGAACTGGGAAACAAAAGCTAGCTCACCTTACAAGAAACACACTCTGCTTTAGAGAAAAGAGCACTATTCTACTCTGCTGTGTTTCCTATAGGGCCAGAACAGTGAGCTTGCTCAGAACAAAAGAACTGTGCTTCCTACACACACAGGCCATATCTAGTTCAACTCTACTTAGGAAACTGACAAGATCAGTAACTCCTATTCAGTCCAATACACTGTACTTGCTGGGAAAAGACGCGAGTGCTATTTGCCTTGTGTAAGGCAATGGGCGTGCAATAGTGACTTTCCTTACCAGAAAACAACTCTTGTTCTTAGGACCAGAAACTGCATGTGACTCAAATCCATTTAGGACTGGGAAACAAACGCTAGCTCGCCTTACAAGAAACACACTCTGCTTTTGAGAAAAGAGCACTCTTCTCCTCTACTGTGTTTCCTATGTGTTCCGAACAGTGAGCTTGCTCAGAACAAAAAAACTGTGCTTCCTACACAGACGGCCATATCTAGTTCAAGTCTGCTTAGGAATCTGACAAGAACAGTAGATCCTCTTTAGTCCAATACACTGTACTTGCGGGGAACAGACGTGAGTGCTATTTGCACTGTGTATGGCAATTGGAGCACAATAGTGACTTGTCTTACCAGAAAACAACTCTTGCTCGTAGGACAAAAAACTGCATGTGACTCAACTCCATTTAGGACTGGGAAACAAACGTTAGCTCGACTTCCAAGAAACACACTCTGCTTTTGAGAATAGAGCACTCTTCTACTCTACTGTGTTTCCTATGTGTTCCGAACAGTGAGCTTGCTCAGAACAAAAAAACTGTGCTTCCTACACACACGGCCATATCTAGTTCAAGTCTGCTTAGGAACCTGACATGAACAGTAGATCCTCTTTAGTCCATTACACTGTACTTGCTGGGAACAGACGCCAGTGCTATTTGTCCTGTGTATGGCAATGGCAGAGCAATAATGACTCTTCTTACCATAAAACAACTCTTGCTCATAGTAGTAGAAACTGCATGTGATTCAACTCCATTTAGGACTGGGAAACAAACGCTAGCTCGCCTTATAAGAAACACACTCTGCTTTAGAGAAAAGAGCACTCTTCTACTCTACTGTATTTCCTATAGTGCCAGAACAGTGACCTTGCTCAGAACAAAAGAACTGTGCTTCCTACACAGGGCCATAACAAGATCAACTCTGCTTAGGAAACTGACAAGAACAGTAGCTCCTCTTCCGTCCAATACTCTGTACTTGCTGGGAACAGACGCGATGCTATTTGCACTGTGTATGGCAATGGGAGCGCAATAGTGACTTTCCTTACCAGAAAACAACTCTTGCTCGTAGGACCAGTAACTGCATGTGATTCAAATCCATTTAGGATTGGGAAACAAATGCTAGCTCGCCTTACATGAAACACACTCTGCTTTTGAGAAAAGAGCACTCTTCTACTCTACTGTGTTTCCTATGGGGTCCGAACAGTGAGCTTGCTCAGAACAAAACAACTGTGCTTCCTACACACGGGCCATATCTAGTTCAACTCTGCTTAGGAAACTGACAAGAACACTAGCTCCTCTTCAGTCCAATACACTGTACTTGCGGGGAACAGACGTGAGTGCTATTTGCACTGTGTATGGCAATTGGAGCACAATAGTGACTTGTCTTACCAGAAAACAACTCTTGCTCGTAGGACAAAAAACTGCATGTGACTCAACTCCATTTAGGACTGGGAAACAAACGCTAGCTCGACTTCCAAGAAACACACTCTGCTTTTGAGAAAAGAGCACTCTTCTACTCTACTGTGTTTCCTATGTGTTCCGAACAGTGAGCTTGCTCAGAACAAAAAAACTGTGCTTCCTACACACACGGCCATATCTAGTTCAAGTCTGCTTAGGAACCTGACAAGAACAGTAGATCCTCTTTAGTCCATTACACTGTACTTGCTGGGAACAGACGCCAGTGCTATTTGTCCTGTGTATGGCAATGGCAGAGCAATAATGACTCTTCTTACCATAAAACAACTCTTGCTCATAGTACTAGAAACTGCATGTGATTCAACTCCATTTAGGACTGGGAAACAAACGCTAGCTCGCCTTACAAGAAACACACTCTGCTTTAGAGAAAAGATCACTCTTCTACTCTACTGTATTTCCTATAGGGCCAGAACAGTGACCTTGCTCAGAACAAAAGAACTGTGCTTCCTACACAGGGCCATAACAAGTTCAACTCTGCTTAGGAAACTGACAAGAACAGTAGCTCCTCTTCCGTCCAATACTCTGTACTTGCTGGGAACAGACGCGATGCTATTTGCACTGTGTATGATAATGGGAGCGCAATAGTGACTTTCCTTACCAGAAAACAACTCTTGCTCGTAGGACCAGTAACTGCATGTGATTCAAATCCATTTAGGATTGGGAAACAAATGCTAGCTCGCCTTACATGAAACACACTCTGCTTTTGAGAAAAGAGCACTCTTCTACTCTACTGTGTTTCCTATGGGGTCCGAACAGTGAGCTTGCTCAGAACAAAACAACTGTGCTTCCTACACACGGGCCATATCTAGTTCAATTCTGCTTAGGAAACTGACAAGAACACTAGCTCCTCTTCAGTCCAATACACTGTACTTGCGGGGAACAGACGTGAGTGCTATTTGCACTGTGTATGGCAATTGGAGCACAATAGTGACTTGTCTTACCAGCAAACAACTCTTGCTCGTAGGACAAAAAACTGCATGTGACTCAACTCCATTTAGGACTGGGAAACAAACGTTAGCTCGACTTCCAAGAAACACACTCTGCTTTTGAGAAAAGAGCACTCTTCTACTCTACTGTGTTTCCTATGTGTTCCGAACAGTGAGCTTGCTCAGAACAAAAAAACTGTGCTTCCTACACACACGGCCATATCTAGTTCAAGTCTGCTTAGGAATCTGACAAGAACAGTAGATCCTCTTTAGTCCATTACACTGTACTTGCTGGGAACAGACGCCAGTGCTATTTGTCCTGTGTATGGCAATGGCAGAGCATTAATGACTCTTCTTACCATAAAACAACTCTTGCTCATAGTACTAGAAACTGCATGTGATTCAACTCCATTTAGGACTGGGAAACAAACGCTAGCTCGCCTTACAAGAAACACACTCTGCTTTAGAGAAAAGAGCACTCTTCTACTCTACTGTATTTCCTATAGGGCCAGAACAGTGACCTTGCTCAGAACAAAAGAACTGTGCTTCCTACACAGGGCCATAACAAGTTCAACTCTGCTTAGGAAACTGGCAAGAACAGTAGCTCCTCTTCCGTCCAATACTCTGTACTTGCTCGGAACAGACGCGATGCTATTTGCACTGTGTATGGCAATGGGAGCACAATAGTGACTTTCCTTACCAGAAAACAACTCTTGCTCGTAGGACCAGTAACTGCATGTGATTCAAATCCATTTAGGATTGGGAAACAAATGCTAGCTCGCCTTACATGAAACACACTCTGCTTTTGAGAAAAGAGCACTCTTCTACTCTACTGTGTTTCCTATGGGGTCCGAACAGTGAGCTTGCTCAGAACAAAACAACTGTGCTTCCTACACACAGGCCATATCTAGTTCAACTCTGCTTAGGAAACTGACAAGAACACTAGCTCCTCTTCAGTCCAATACACTGTACTTGCGGGGAACAGACGTGAGTGCTATTTGCACTGTGTATGGCAATTGGAGCACAATAGTGACTTGTCTTACCAGAAAACAACTCTTGCTCGTAGGACAAAAAACTGCATGTGACTCAACTCCATTTAGGACTGGGAAACATACATTAGCTCGACTTCCAAGAAACACACTCTGCTTTTGAGAATAGAGCACTCTTCTACTCTACTGTGTTTCCTATGTGTTCCGAACAGTGAGCTTGCTCAGAACAAAAAAACTGTGCTTCCTACACACACAGCCATATCTAGTTCAAGTCTGCTTAGGAACCTGACAAGAACAGTAGATCCTCTTTAGTCCATTACACTGTACTTGCTGGGAACAGACGCCAGTGCTATTTGTCCTGTGTATGGCAATGGCAGAGCAATAATGACTCTTCTTACCATAAAACAACTCTTGCTCATAGTACTAGAAACTGCATGTGATTCAACTCCATTTAGGACTGGGAAACAAACGCTAGCTCGCCTTACAAGAAACACACTCTGCTTTAGAGAAAAGAGCACTCTTCTACTCTACTGTATTTCCTATAGGGCCAGAACAGTGACCTTGCTCAGAACAAAAGAACTGTGCTTCCTACACAGGGCCATAACAA
Source organism: Peromyscus eremicus (assembly GCF_949786415.1). Classification (NCBI taxonomy): domain Eukaryota; kingdom Metazoa; phylum Chordata; class Mammalia; order Rodentia; family Cricetidae; genus Peromyscus; species Peromyscus eremicus. Next base: position 116,175 of record NW_026735278.1, on the reverse strand, counting down.
GTTCAACTCTGCTTAGGAAACTGACAAGAACAGTAGCTCCTCTTCCGTCCAATACTCTGTACTTGCTGGGAACAGACGCGATGCTATTTGCACTGTGTATGATAATGGGAGCGCAATAGTGACTTTCCTTACCAGAAAACAACTCTTGCTCGTAGGACCAGTAACTGCATGTGATTCAAATCCATTTAGGATTGGGAAACAAATGCTAGCTCGCCTTACATGAAACACACTCTGCTTTTGAGAAAAGAGCACTCTTCTACTCTACTGTGTTTCCTATGGGGTCCGAACAGTGAGCTTGCTCAGAACAAAACAACTGTGCTTCCTACACACGGGCCATATCTAGTTCAATTCTGCTTAGGAAACTGACAAGAACACTAGCTCCTCTTCAGTCCAATACACTGTACTTGCGGGGAACAGACGTGAGTGCTATTTGCACTGTGTATGGCAATTGGAGCACAATAGTGACTTGTCTTACCAGCAAACAACTCTTGCTCGTAGGACAAAAAACTGCATGTGACTCAACTCCATTTAGGACTGGGAAACAAACGTTAGCTCGACTTCCAAGAAACACACTCTGCTTTTGAGAAAAGAGCACTCTTCTACTCTACTGTGTTTCCTATGTGTTCCGAACAGTGAGCTTGCTCAGAACAAAAAAACTGTGCTTCCTACACACACGGCCATATCTAGTTCAAGTCTGCTTAGGAATCTGACAAGAACAGTAGATCCTCTTTAGTCCATTACACTGTACTTGCTGGGAACAGACGCCAGTGCTATTTGTCCTGTGTATGGCAATGGCAGAGCATTAATGACTCTTCTTACCATAAAACAACTCTTGCTCATAGTACTAGAAACTGCATGTGATTCAACTCCATTTAGGACTGGGAAACAAACGCTAGCTCGCCTTACAAGAAACACACTCTGCTTTAGAGAAAAGAGCACTCTTCTACTCTACTGTATTTCCTATAGGGCCAGAACAGTGACCTTGCACAGAACAAAAGAACTGTGCTTCCTACACAGGGCCATAACAAGTTCAACTCTGCTTAGGAAACTGACAAGAACAGTAGCTCCTCTTCCGTCCAATACTCTGTACTTGCTCGGAACAGACGCGATGCTATTTGCACTGTGTATGGCAATGGGAGCACAATAGTGACTTTCCTTACCAGAAAACAACTCTTGCTCGTAGGACCAGTAACTGCATGTGATTCAAATCCATTTAGGATTGGGAAACAAATGCTAGCTCGCCTTACATGAAACACACTCTGCTTTTGAGAAAAGAGCACTCTTCTACTCTACTGTGTTTCCTATGGGGTCCGAACAGTGAGCTTGCTCAGAACAAAACAACTGTGCTTCCTACACACAGGCCATATCTAGTTCAACTCTGCTTAGGAAACTGACAAGAACACTAGCTCCTCTTCAGTCCAATACACTGTACTTGCGGGGAACAGACGTGAGTGCTATTTGCACTGTGTATGGCAATTGGAGCACAATAGTGACTTGTCTTACCAGAAAACAACTCTTGCTCGTAGGACAAAAAACTGCATGTGACTCAACTCCATTTAGGACTGGGAAACATACATTAGCTCGACTTCCAAGAAACACACTCTGCTTTTGAGAATAGAGCACTCTTCTACTCTACTGTGTTTCCTATGTGTTCCGAACAGTGAGCTTGCTCAGAACAAAAAAACTGTGCTTCATACACACACAGCCATATCTAGTTCAAGTCTGCTTAGGAACCTGACAAGAACAGTAGATCCTCTTTAGTCCATTACACTGTACTTGCTGGGAACAGACGCCAGTGCTATTTGTCCTGTGTATGGCAATGGCAGAGCATTAATGACTCTTCTTACCATAAAACAACTCTTGCTCATAGTACTAGAAACTGCATGTGATTCAACTCCATTTAGGACTGGGAAACAAACGCTAGCTCGCCTTACAAGAAACACACTCTGCTTTAGAGAAAAGAGCACTCTTCTACTCTACTGTATTTCCTACAGGGCCAGAACAGTGACCTTGCTCAGAACAAAAGAACTGTGCTTCCTACACAGGGCCATAACAAGTTCAACTCTGCTTAGGAAACTGACAAGAACAGTAGCTCCTCTTCCGTCCAATACTCTGTACTTGCTGGGAACAGACGCGAAGCTATTTGCACTGTGTATGGCAATGGGAGCGCAATAGTGACTTTCATTACCAGAAAACAAATCTTGCTCGTAGGACCAGTAACTTCATGTGATTCAAATCCATTTAGGATTGGGAAACAAATGCTAGCTCGCCTTACATGAAACACACTCTGCTTTTGAGAAAAGAGCACTCTTCTACTCTACTGTGTTTCCTATGGGGTCCGAACATGAGCTTGCTCAGAACAAAACAACTGTGCTTCCTACACATGGGCCATATCTAGTTCAACTCTGCTTAGGAAACTGACAAGAACACTAGCTCCTCTTCAGTCCAATACACTGTACTTGCGGGGAACAGACGTGAGTGCTATTTGCACTGTGTATGGCAATTGGAGCACAATAGTGACTTGTCTTACCAGAAAACAACTCTTGCTCGTAGGACAAATAACTGCATGTGACTCAACTCCATTTAGGACTGGGAAACAAACGTTAGCTCGACTTCCAAGAAACACACTCTGCTTTTGAGAAAAGAGCACTCTTCTACTCTACTGTGTTTCCTATGTGTTCCGAACAGTGAGCTTGCTCAGAACAAAAAAACTGTGCTTCCTACACACACGGCCATATCTAGTTCAAGTCTGCTTAGGAACCTGACAAGAACAGTAGATCCTCTTTAGTCCATTACACTGTACTTGCTGGGAACAGACGCCAGTGCTATTTGTCCTGTGTATGGCAATGGCAGAGCATTAATGACTCTTCTTACCATAAAACAACTCTTGCTCATAGTACTAGAAACTGCATGTGATTCAACTCCATTTAGGACTGGGAAACAAACGCTAGCTCGCCTTACAAGAAACACACTCTGCTTTAGAGAAAAGAGCACTCTTCTACTCTACTGTATTTCCTACAGGGCCAGAACAGTGACCTTGCTCAGAACAAAAGAACTGTGCTTCCTACACAGGGCCATAACAAGTTCAACTCTGCTTAGGAAACTGACAAGAACAGTAGCTCCTCTTCCGTCCAATACTCTGTACTTGCTGGGAACAGACGCGAAGCTATTTGCACTGTGTATGGCAATGGGAGCACAATAGTGACTTTCATTACCAGAAAACAAATCTTGCGCGTAGGACCAGTAACTTCATGTGATTCAAATCCATTTAGGATTGGGAAACAAATGCTAGCTCGCCTTACATGAAACACACTCTGCTTTTGAGAAAAGAGCACTCTTCTACTCTACTGTGTTTCCTATGGGGTCCGAACATGAGCTTGCTCAGAACAAAACAACTGTGCTTCCTACACATGGGCCATATCTAGTTCAACTCTGCTTAGGAAACTGACAAGAACACTAGCTCCTCTTCAGTCCAATACACTGTACTTGCTGGGAAAAGACGCGAGTGCTATTTGCCTTGTGTAAGGCAATGGGCGTGCAATACTGACTTTTCTTACCAGAAAACAACTCTTGTTCTTAGGACCAGAAACTGCATGTGACTCAAATCCATTTAAGACTGGGAAACAAACGCTAGCTCGACTTCCAAGAAACACACTCTGCTTTTGAGAAAAGAGCACTCTTCTACTCTACTGTGTTTCCTATGTGTTCCGAACAGTGAGCTTGCTCAGAACAAAAAAACTGTGCTTCCTACACACACGGCCATATCTAGTTCAAGTCTGCTTAGGAATCTGACAAGAACAGTAGATCCTCTTTAGTCCATTACACTGTACTTGCTGGGAACAGACGCCAGTGCTATTTGTCCTGTGTATGGCAATGGCAGAGCAATAATGACTCTTCTTACCATAAAACAACTCTTGCTCATAGTACTAGAAACTGCATGTGATTCAACTCCATTTAGGACTGGGAAACAAACGCTAGCTCGCCTTACAAGAAACACACTCTGCTTTAGAGAAAAGAGCACTCTTCTACTCTACTGTATTTCCTATAGGGCCAGAACAGTGACCTTGCTCAGAACAAAAGAACTGTGCTTCCTACACAGGGCCATAACAAGTTCAACTCTGCTTAGGAAACTGACAAGAACAGTAGCTCCTCTTCCGTCCAATACTCTGTACTTGCTGGGAACAGACGCGATGCTATTTGCACTGTGTATGGCAATGGGAGCGCAATAGTGACTTTCCTTACCAGAAAACAACTCTTGCTCGTAGTACCAGAAACTGCATGTGATTCAAATCCATTTAGGATTGGGAAACAAATGCTAGCTCGCCTTAAATGAAACACACTCTGCTTTTGAGAAAAGAGCACTCTTCTACTCTACTGTGTTTCCTATGGGGTCCGAACAGTGAGCTTGCTCAGAACAAAACAACTGTGCTTCCTACACACGGGCCATATCTAGTTCAACTCTGCTTAGGAAACTGACAAGAACACTAGCTCCTCTTCAGTCCAATACACTGTACTTGCGGGGAACAGACGTGAGTGCTATTTGCACTGTGTATGGCAATTGGAGCACAATAGTGACTTGTCTTACCAGAAAACAACTCTTGCTCGTAGGACAAAAAACTGCATGTGACTCAACTCCATTTAGGACTGGGAAACAAACGTTAGCTCGACTTCCAAGAAACACACTCTGCTTTTGAGAATAGAGCACTCTTCTACTCTACTGTGTTTCCTATGTGTTCCGAACAGTGAGCTTGCTCAGAACAAAAAAACTGTGCTTCCTACACACACGGCCATATCTAGTTCAAGTCTGCTTAGGAACCTGACAAGAACAGTAGATCCTCTTTAGTCCATTACACTGTACTTGCTGGGAACAGACGCCAGTGCTATTTGTCCTGTGTATGGCAATGGCAGAGCAATAATGACTCTTCTTACCATAAAACAACTCTTGCTCATAGTACTAGCAACTGCATGTGATTCAAATCCATTTAGGACTGGGAAACAAACGCTAGCTCGCCTTATAAGAAACACACTCTGCTTTAGAGAAAAGAGCACTCTTCTACTCTACTGTATTTCCTATAGGGCCAGAACAGTGACCTTGCTCAGAACAAAAGAACTGTGCTTCCTACACAGGGCCATAAAGAGTTCAACTCTGCTTAGGAAACTGACAAGAACAGTAGCTCCTCTTCCGTCCAATACTCTGTACTTGCTGGGAACAGACGCGATGCTATTTGCACTGTGTATGGCAATGGGAGCGCAATAGTGACTTTCCTTACCAGAAAACAACTCTTGCTCGTAGGACCAGTAACTGCATGTGATTCAAATCCATTTAGGATTGGGAAACAAATGCTAGCTCGCCTTACATGAAACACACTCTGCTTTTGAGAAAAGAGCACTCTTCTACTCTACTGTGTTTCCTATGGGGTCCGAACAGTGAGCTTGCTCAGAACAAAACAACTGTGCTTCCTACACACGGGCCATATCTAGTTCAACTCTGCTTAGGAAACTGACAAGAACACTAGCTCCTCTTCAGTCCAATACACTGTACTTGCGGGGAACAGACGTGAGTGCTATTTGCACCGTGTATGGCAATTGGAGCACAATAGTGACTTGTCTTACCAGAAAACAACTCTAGCTCGTAGGACAAAAAACTGCATGTGACTCAACTCCATTTAGGACTAGGAAACAAACGCTAGCTCGACTTCCAAGAAACACACTCTGCTTTTGAGAAAAGAGCACTCTTCTACTCTACTGTGTTTCCTATGTGTTCCGAACAGTGAGCTTGCTCAGAACAAAAAAACTGTGCTTCCTACACACACGGCCATATCTAGTTCAAGTCTGCTTAGGAACCTGACAAGAACAGTAGATCCTCTTTAGTCCATTACACTGTACTTGCTGGGAACAGACGCCAGTGCTATTTGTCCTGTGTATGGCAATGGCAGAGCAATAATGACTCTTCTTACCATAAAACAACTCTTGCTCATAGTACTAGAAACTGCATGTGATTCAACTCCATTTAGGACTGGGAAACAAACGCTAGCTCGCCTTACAAGAAACACACTCTGCTTTAGAGAAAAGATCACTCTTCTACTCTACTGTATTTCCTATAGGGCCAGAACAGTGACCTTGCTCAGAACAAAAGAACTGTGCTTCCTACACAGGGCCATAACAAGTTCAACTCTGCTTAGGAAACTGACAAGAACAGTAGCTCCTCTTCCGTCCAATATTCTGTACTTGCTGGGAACAGACGCGATGCTATTTGCACTGTGTATGACAATGGGAGCGCAATAGTGACTTTCCTTACCAGAAAACAACTCTTGCTCGTAGGACCAGTAACTGTATGTGATTCAAATCCATTTAGGATTGGGAAACAAATGCTAGCTCGCCTTACATGAAACACACTCTGCTTTTGAGAAAAGAGCACTCTTCTACTCTACTGTGTTTCCTATGGGGTCCGAACAGTGAGCTTGCTCAGAACAAAACAACTGTGCTTCCTACACACGGGCCATATCTAGTTCAATTCTGCTTAGGAAACTGACAAGAACACTAGCTCCTCTTCAGTCCAATACACTGTACTTGCGGGGAACAGACGTGAGTGCTATTTGCACTGTGTATGGCAATTGGAGCACAATAGTGACTTGTCTTACCAGCAAACAACTCTTGCTCGTAGGACAAAAAACTGCATGTGACTCAACTCCATTTAGGACTGGGAAACAAACGTTAGCTCGACTTCCAAGAAACACACTCTGCTTTTGAGAAAAGAGCACTCTTCTACTCTACTGTGTTTCCTATGTGTTCCGAACAGTGAGCTTGCTCAGAACAAAAAAACTGTGCTTCCTACACACACGGCCATATCTAGTTCAAGTCTGCTTAGGAATCTGACAAGAACAGTAGATCCTCTTTAGTCCATTACACTGTACTTGCTGGGAACAGACGCCAGTGCTATTTGTCCTGTGTATGGCAATGGCAGAGCAATAATGACTCTTCTTACCATAAAACTACTCTTGCTCATAGTACTAGAAACTGCATGTGATTCAACTCCATTTAGGACTGGGAAACAAACGCTAGCTCGCCTTACAAGAAACACACTCTGCTTTAGAGAAAAGAGCACTCTTCTACTCTACTGTATTTCCTATAGGGCCAGAACAGTGACCTTGCTCAGAACAAAAGAAATGTGCTTCCTACACAGGGCCATAACAAGTTCAACTCTGCTTAGGAAACTGACAAGAACAGTAGCTCCTCTTCCGTCCAATACTCTGTACTTGCTGGGAACAGACGCGATGCTATTTGCACTGTGTATGGCAATGGGAGCGCAATAGTGACTTTCCTTACCAGAAAACAAATCTTGCTCGTAGGACCAGTAACTGCATGTGATTCAAATCCATTTAGGATTGGGAAACAAATGCTAGCTCGCCTTACATGAAACACACTCTGCTTTTGAGAAAAGAGCACTCTTCTACTCTACTGTGTTTCCTATGGGGTCCGAACAGTGAGCTTGCTCAGAACAAAACAACTGTGCTTCCTACACACGGCCATATCTAGTTCAACTCTGCTTAGGAAACTGACAAGAACACTAGCTCCTCTTCAGTCCAATACACTGTACTTGCGGGGAACAGACGTGAGTGCTATTTGCACTGTGTATGGCAATTGGAGCACAATAGTGACTTGTCTTACCAGAAAAAACTCTTGTTCGTAAGACCAGAAACTGCATGTGATTCAACTCCATTTAGGACTAGGAAACAAACGCTAGCTTGCCTTACAAAAACACACTCTGCTTTTGAGAAAAGAGCACGCTTCTACTCTACTGTGTTTCCTATACGGCCAGAACAGTGAGCTTGCTCAGAACATAAGAACTGTGCTTCCTACACACACGGGCCATATCATGTTCAACTCTGCTTAGGAAACTGACAAGAACAGGAGCTCCTCTTCAGTCCGATACACTGTACTTGATGGGAACAGACGCGGGAGGTATTTGCACTGTGTATGGAAAGGGGAGCACAATAGTGACTTTCCTTACCAGAAAACAACTCTTGCTCTTAGGACCAGAAACTGCATGTGATTCAACTCCATTTAGGACTGGGAAACAAACGCTAGCTCGCCTTACAAGAAACACACTCTGCATTTGAGAAAAGAGCACTCTTCTACTCTACTGTGTTTCCTATGGTGTCCGAACAGTGAGCTTGTTCAGAACAAAAGAACTGTGCTTCCTACACACACGGCCATATCTAGTTCAATTCTGCTTAGGAAACTGACAAGAACTGTAGATCCTCTTCAGTCCAACACACTGTACTTCTGGGAACAGACGCCAGTGCTATTTGTCCTGTGTATGGCAATGGCAGCGCAATAGTGACTGTTCTTACCATAAAACAACTCTTGCTCGTAGGACAAGAAACTGCATGTGATTCAACTCCATTTAGGACTGGGAAACAAACGCTAGCTCGCCTTACAAGAAACACACTCTGCTTTAGAGAAAAGAGCACTCTTCTACTCTACTGTGTTTCCTATGTGTTCCGAACAGTGAGCTTGCTCAGAACAAAAAAACTGTGCTTCCTACACACACGGCCATATCTAGTTCAAGTCTGTTTAGGAACCTGACAAGAACAGTAGATCCTCTTCAGTCCAATACACTGTACTTGCTGGGAACAGACGCCAGTGCTATTTGTCCTGTGTATGACAATGACAGCTCAATAGTGACTCTTCTTACCAGAAAACAACTCTTGCTCGTAGGACCAGAAACTGCATGTGATTCCACTCCATTTAGGACTGGGAAACAAATGCTAGCTCGCCTTACAAAAAAAAACTCTGCTTTAGAGAAAGAGCACTCTTCTACTCTACTGTGTTTACTATGGGGTCCAAACAGTGAGCTTGCTCAGAACAAAATAACTGTGCTTCCTACACACACGGACCATATCTAGTTCAACTCTGCTTAGGAAGCTGACAAGAACAGTAGCTCCTATTCAGTCAAATACACTGTACTTGCTGGGAAAAGACGCGAGTGCTATTTGCCTTGAGTAGGGCAATGGGAGTGCAATAGTGACTTTCCTTACCAGAAAACAACTCTTGCTCGTAGGACCAGAAACTGCATGTGATTCAACTCCATTTAGGAGTAGGATACAAACGCTAGCTTGCCTTACAAAAACACACTCTGCTTTTGAGAAAAGAGCACTCTTCTACTCTACTGTGTTTCCTATGGGGTCAGAACAGTGAGCTTGCTCAGAACAAAAGAACTGTGCTTCCTACACACTCGGCCATATCTAGTTCAATTATGCTTAGGAACCTGACAAGAACAGTAGATCCTCTTCAGTCCAATACACTGTACTTCCTGGGAACAGACGCCAGTGCTATTTGTCCTGTGTATGGCAATGGCAGCGCAATAGTGACTCTTCTTACCAGAAAACAACTCTTGCTCGTAGGACCAGAAACTGCATGTGATTCATTTCCATTTAGGACTGGGAAACAAACTCAAGCTCGCTTTACAAGAAACACACTCTGCTTTTGAGAAAAGAGCACTCTTCTACTCTACTGTGTTTCCTATAGGGCCAGAACAGTGAGCTTGCTCAGAAAAAAAGAACTGTGCTTCCTACACACACGGACCATATCTAGTTCAACTCTGCTTAGGAAACTGAGAAGAACAGTAGCTCCTCTTCAGTCCAATACACTGTACTTGATGGGAACAGACGGGAGGGCTATTTGCACTGTGTATGGCAATGGGAGCACAATAGTGACTTTCCTTACCAGAAAACAACTCTTGCTCGTAGGACCAGAAACTGCATGTGATTCCAATCCATTTAGGACTGGGAAACAAACGCTAGCTCGCCTTACAAGAAACACACTCTGCTTTTGAGAAAAGAGCACTCTTCTACTCTACTGTGTTTCCTATGGTGTCCGAACAGTGAGCTTGCTCAGAACAAAAGAACTGTGCTTCCTACACACACGGCCATATCTAGTTCAATTCTGCTTATGAAACTGACAAGAACTGTAGATCCTCTTCAGTCCAACACACTGTACTTGCTGGGAACAGACGCCAGTGCTATGTGTCCTGTGTATGGCAATGGCAGCGCAATAGTGACTGTTCTTACCATAAAACAACTCTTGCTCGTAGGACTAGAAACTGCATGTGATTCAACTCCATTTAGGACTAGGAAACAAACGCTAGCTCGCCTTACAAGAAACACACTCTGCTTTAGAGAAAAGAGCACTCTTCTACTCTACTGTGTTTCCTATGTGTTCCGAACAGTGAGCTTGCTCAGAACAAAAAAACTGTGCTTCCTACACACACGGCCATATCTAGTTCAAGTCTGTTTAGGAACCTGACAAGAACAGTAGATCCTCTTCAGTCCAATACACTGTACTTGCTGGGAACAGACGCCAGTGCTATTTGTCCTGTGTATGTCAATGACAGCTCAATAGTGACTCTTCTTACCAGAAAACAACTCTTGCTCGTAGGACCAGAAACTGCATGTGATTCCACTCCATTTAGGACTGGGAAACAAATGCTAGCTCGCCTTACAAAAAAAAACTCTGCTTTAGAGAAAAGAGCACTCTTCTACTCTACTGTGTTTACTATGGGGTCCAAACAGTGAGCTTGCTCAGAACAAAATAACTGTGCTTCCTACACACACGGACCATATCTAGTTCAACTCTGCTTAGGAAGCTGACAAGAACAGTAGCTTCTATTCAGTCAAATACACTGTACTTGCTGGGAAAAGACGCGAGTGCTATTTGCCTTGAGTAGGGCAATGGGAGTGCAATAGTGACTTTCCTTACCAGAAAACAACTCTTGCTCGTAGGACCAGAAACTGCATGTGATTCAACTCCATTTAGGAGTAGGAAACAAACGCTAGCTTGCCTTACAAAAACACACTCTGCTTTTGAGAAAAGAGCACTCTTCTACTCTACTGTGTTTCCTATGGGGTCAGAACAGTGAGCTTGCTCAGAACAAAAAAACTGTGCTTCCTACACACACGGCCATATCTAGTTCAAGTCTGCTTAGGAACCTGACAAGAACAGTAGATCCTCTTTAGTCCATTACACTGTACTTGCTGGGAACAGACGCCAGTGCTATTTGTCCTGTGTATGGCAATGGCAGAGCAATAATGACTCTTCTTACCATAAAACAATTCTTGCTCATAGTACTAGAAACTGCATGTGATTCAACTCCATTTAGGACTGGGAAACAAACGCTAGCTCGCCTTATAAGAAACACACTCTGCTTTAGAGAAAAGAGCACTCTTCTACTCTACTGTATTTCCTATAGGGCCAGAACAGTGACCTTGCTCAGAACAAAAGAACTGTGCTTCCTACACAGGGCCATAACAAGTTCAACTCTGCTTAGGAAACTGACAAGAACAGTAGCTCCTCTTCCGTCCAATACTCTGTACTTGCTGGGAACAGACGCGATGCTATTTGCACTGTGTATGGCAATGGGAGCGCAATAGTGACTTTCCTTACCAGAAAACAACTCTTGCTCGTAGGACCAGTAACTGCATGTGATTCAAATCCATTTAGGATTGGGAAACAAATGCTAGCTCGCCTTACATGAAACACACTCTGCTTTTGAGAAAAGAGCACTCTTCTACTCTACTGTGTTTCCTATGGGGTCCGAACAGTGAGCTTGCTCAGAACAAAACAACTGTGCTTCCTACACACGGGCCATATCTAGTTCAACTCTGCTTAGGAAACTGACAAGAACACTAGCTCCTCTTCAGTCCAATACACTGTACTTGCGGGGAACAGACGTGAGTGCTATTTGCACTGTGTATGGCAATTGGAGCACAATAGTGACTTGTCTTACCAGAAAACAACTCTTGCTCGTAGGACAAAAAACTGCATGTGACTCAACTCCATTTAGGACTGGGAAACAAACGCTAGCTCGACTTCCAAGAAACACACTCTGCTTTTGAGAAAAGAGCACTCTTCTACTCTACTGTGTTTCCTATGTGTTCCGAACAGTGAGCTTGCTCAGAACAAAAAAACTGTGCTTCCTACACACACGGCCATATCTAGTTCAAGTCTGCTTAGGAACCTGACAAGAACAGTAGATCCTCTTTAGTCCATTACACTGTACTTGCTGGGAACAGACGCCAGTGCTATTTGTCCTGTGTATGGCAATGGCAGAGCAATAATGACTCTTCTTACCATAAAACAACTCTTGCTCATAGTACTAGAAACTGCATGTGATTCAACTCCATTTAGGACTGGGAAACAAACGCTAGCTCGTCTTACAAGAAACACACTCTGCTTTAGAGAAAAGATCACTCTTCTACTCTACTGTATTTCCTATAGGGCCAGAACAGTGACCTTGCTCAGAACAAAAGAACTGTGCTTCCTACACAGGGCCATAACAAGTTCAACTCTGCTTAGGAAACTGACAAGAACAGTAGCTCCTCTTCCGTCCAATACTCTGTACTTGCTGGGAACAGACGCGATGCTATTTGCACTGTGTATGACAATGGGAGCGCAATAGTGACTTTCCTTACCAGAAAACAACTCTTGCTCGTAGGACCAGTAACTGCATGTGATTCAAATCCATTTAGGATTGGGAAACAAATGCTAGCTCGCCTTACATGAAACACACTCTGCTTTTGAGAAAAGAGCACTCTTCTACTCTACTGTGTTTCCTATGGGGTCCGAACAGTGAGCTTGCTCAGAACAAAACAACTGTGCTTCCTACACACGGGCCATATCTAGTTCAACTCTGCTTAGGAAACTGACAAGAACACTAGCTCCTCTTCAGTCCAATACACTGTACTTGCGGGGAACAGACGTGAGTGCTATTTGCACTGTGTATGGCAATTGGAGCACAATAGTGACTTGTCTTACCAGAAAACAACTCTTGCTCGTAGGACAAAAAACTGCATGTGACTCAACTCCATTTAGGACTGGGAAACAAATGCTAGCTCGACTTCCAAGAAACACACTCTGCTTTTGAGAAAAGAGCACTCTTCTACTCTACTGTGTTTCCTATGTGTTCCGAACAGTGAGCTTGCTCAGAACAAAAAAACTGTGCTTCCTACACACACGGCCATATCTAGTTCAAGTCTGCTTAGGAACCTGACAAGAACAGTAGATCCTCTTTAGTCCATTACACTGTACTTGCTGGGAACAGACGCCAGTGCTATTTGTCCTGTGTATGGCAATGGCAGAGCAATAATGACTCTTCTTAACATAAAACAACTCTTGCTCATAGTACTAGAAACTGCATGTGATTCAACTCCATTTAGGACTGGGAAACAAACGCTAGCTCGTCTTACAAGAAACACACTCTGCTTTAGAGAAAAGATCACTCTTCTACTCTACTGTATTTCCTATAGGGCCAGAACAGTGACCTTGCTCAGAACAAAAGAACTGTGCTTCCTACACAGGGCCATAACAAGTTCAACTCTGCTTAGGAAACTGACAAGAACAGTAGCTCCTCTTCCGTCCAATACTCTGTACTTGCTGGGAACAGACGTGATGCTATTTGCACTGTGTATGACAATGGGAGCGCAATAGTGACTTTCCTTACCAGAAAACAACTCTTGCTCGTAGGACCAGTAACTGCATGTGATTCAAATCCATTTAGGATTGGGAAACAAATGCTAGCTCGCCTTACATGAAACACACTCTGCTTTTGAGAAAAGAGCACTCTTCTACTCTACTGTGTTTCCTATGGGGTCCGAACAGTGAGCTTGCTCAGAACAAAACAACTGTGCTTCCTACACACGGGCCATATCTAGTTCAATTCTGCTTAGGAAACTGACAAGAACACTAGCTCCTCTTCAGTCCAATACACTGTACTTGCGGGGAACAGACGTGAGTGCTATTTGCACTGTGTATGGCAATTGGAGCACAATAGTGACTTGTCTTACCAGCAAACAACTCTTGCTCGTAGGACAAAAAACTGCATGTGACTCAACTCCATTTAGGACTGGGAAACAAACGCTAGCTCGACTTCCAAGAAACACACTCTGCTTTTGAGAAAAGAGCACTCTTCTACTCTACTGTGTTTCCTATGTGTTCCGAACAGTGAGCTTGCTCAGAACAAAAAAACTGTGCTTCCTACACAGACGGCCATATCTAGTTCAAGTCTGCTTAGGAACCTGACAAGAACAGTAGATCCTCTTTAGTCCATTACACTGTACTTGCTGGGAACAGACGCCAGTGCTATTTGTCCTGTGTATGGCAATGGCAGAGCAATAATGACTCTTCTTAACATAAAACAACTCTTGCTCATAGTACTAGAAACTGCATGTGATTCAACTCCATTTAGGACTGGGAAACAAACGCTAGCTCGTCTTACAAGAAACACACTCTGCTTTAGAGAAAAGATCACTCTTCTACTCTACTGTATTTCCTATAGGGCCAGAACAGTGACCTTGCTCAGAACAAAAGAACTGTGCTTCCTACACAGGGCCATAACAAGTTCAACTCTGCTTAGGAAACTGACAAGAACAGTAGCTCCTCTTCCGTCCAATACTCTGTACTTGCTGGGAACAGACGCGATGCTATTTGCACTGTGTATGACAATGGGAGCGCAATAGTGACTTTCCTTACCAGAAAACAACTCTTGCTCGTAGGACCAGTAACTGCATGTGATTCAAATCCATTTAGGATTGGGAAACAAATGCTAGCTCGCCTTACATGAAACACACTCTGCTTTTGAGAAAAGAGCACTCTTCTACTCTACTGTGTTTCCTATGGGGTCCGAACAGTGAGCTTGCTCAGAACAAAACAACTGTGCTTCCTACACACGGGCCATATCTAGTTCAATTCTGCTTAGGAAACTGACAAGAACACTAGCTCCTCTTCAGTCCAATACACTGTACTTGCGGGGAACAGACGTGAGTGCTATTTGCACTGTGTATGGCAATTGGAGCACAATAGTGACTTGTCTTACCAGCAAACAACTCTTGCTCGTAGGACAAAAAACTGCATGTGACTCAACTCCATTTAGGACTGGGAAACAAACGTTAGCTCGACTTCCAAGAAACACACTCTGCTTTTGAGAAAAGAGCACTCTTCTACTCTACTGTGTTTCCTATGTGTTCCGAACAGTGAGCTTGCTCAGAACAAAAACACTGTGCTTCCTACACACACGGCCATATCTAGTTCAAGTCTGCTTAGGAATCTGACAAGAACAGTAGATCCTCTTTAGTCCATTACACTGTACTTGCTGGGAACAGACGCCAGTGCTATTTGTCCTGTGTATGGCAATGGCAGAGCAATAATGACTCTTCTTACCATAAAACTACTCTTGCTCATAGTACTAGAAACTGCATGTGATTCAACTCCATTTAGGACTGGGAAACAAACGCTAGCTCGCCTTACAAGGAACACACTCTGCTTTAGAGAAAAGAGCACTCTTCTACTCTACTGTATTTCCTATAGGGCCAGAACAGTGACCTTGCTCAGAACAAAAGAAATGTGCTTCCTACACAGGGCCATAACAAGTTCAACTCTGCTTAGGAAACTGACAAGAACAGTAGCTCCTCTTCCGTCCAATACTCTGTACTTGCTGGGAACAGACGCGATGCTATTTGCACTGTGTATGGCAATGGGAGCGCAATAGTGACTTTCCTTACCAGAAAACAAATCTTGCTCGTAGGACCAGTAACTGCATGTGATTCAAATCCATTTAGGATTGGGAAACAAATGCTAGCTCGCCTTACATGAAACACACTCTGCTTTTGAGAAAAGAGCACTCTTCTACTCTACTGTGTTTCCTATGGGGTCCGAACAGTGAGCTTGCTCAGAACAAAACAACTGTGCTTCCTACACACGGCCATATCTAGTTCAACTCTGCTTAGGAAACTGACAAGAACACTAGCTCCTCTTCAGTCCAATACACTGTACTTGCGGGGAACAGACGTGAGTGCTATTTGCACTGTGTATGGCAATTGGAGCACAATAGTGACTTGTCTTACCAGAAAAAACTCTTGTTCGTAAGACCAGAAACTGCATGTGATTCAACTCCATTTAGGACTAGGAAACAAACGCTAGCTTGCCTTACAAAAACACACTCTGCTTTAGAGAAAAGAGCACTCTTCTACTCTACTGTGTTTCCTATGTGTTCCGAACAGTGAGCTTGCTCAGAACAAAAAAACTGTGCTTCCTACACACACGGCCATATCTAGTTCAAGTCTGTTTAGGAACCTGACAAGAACAGTAGATCCTCTTCAGTCCAATACACTGTACTTGCTGGGAACAGACGCCAGTGCTATTTGTCCTGTGTATGACAATGACAGCTCAATAGTGACTCTTCTTACCAGAAAACAACTCTTGCTCGTAGGACCAGAAACTGCATGTGATTCCACTCCATTTAGGACTGGGAAACAAATGCTAGCTCGCCTTACAAAAAAAAACTCTGCTTTAGAGAAAGAGCACTCTTCTACTCTACTGTGTTTACTATGGGGTCCAAACAGTGAGCTTGCTCAGAACAAAATAACTGTGCTTCCTACACACACGGACCATATCTAGTTCAACTCTGCTTAGGAAGCTGACAAGAACAGTAGCTCCTATTCAGTCAAATACACTGTACTTGCTGGGAAAAGACGCGAGTGCTATTTGCCTTGAGTAGGGCAATGGGAGTGCAATAGTGACTTTCCTTACCAGAAAACAACTCTTGCTCGTAGGACCAGAAACTGCATGTGATTCAACTCCATTTAGGAGTAGGAAACAAACGCTAGCTTGCCTTACAAAAACACACTCTGCTTTTGAGAAAAGAGCACTCTTCTACTCTACTGTGTTTCCTATGGGGTCAGAACAGTGAGCTTGCTCAGAACAAAAGAACTGTGCTTCCTACACACACGGCCATATCTAGTTCAATTATGCTTAGGAACCTGACAAGAACAGTAGATCCTCTTCAGTCCAATACACTGTACTTCCTGGGAACAGACGCCAGTGCTATTTGTCCTGTGTATGGCAATGGCAGCGCAATAGTGACTCTTCTTACCAGAAAACAACTCTTGCTCGTAGGACCAGAAACTGCATGTGATTCATCTCCATTTAGGACTGGGAAACAAACTCAAGCTCGCTTTACAAGAAACACACTCTGCTTTTGAGAAAAGAGCACTCTTCTACTCTACTGTGTTTCCTATAGGGCCAGAACAGTGAGCTTGCTCAGAAAAAAAGAACTGTGCTTCCTACACACACGGACCATATCTAGTTCAACTCTGCTTAGGAAACTGAGAAGAACAGTAGCTCCTCTTCAGTCCAATACACTGTACTTGATGGGAACAGACGGGAGGGCTATTTGCACTGTGTATGGCAATGGGAGCACAATAGTGACTTTCCTTACCAGAAAACAACTCTTGCTCGTAGGACCAGAAACTGCATGTGATTCCAATCCATTTAGGACTGGGAAACAAACGCTAGCTCGCCTTACAAGAAACACACTCTGCTTTTGAGAAAAGAGCACTCTTCTACTCTACTGTGTTTCCTATGGTGTCCGAACAGTGAGCTTGCTCAGAACAAAAGAACTGTGCTTCCTACACACACGGCCATATCTAGTTCAATTCTGCTTATGAAACTGACAAGAACTGTAGATCCTCTTCAGTCCAACACACTGTACTTGCTGGGAACAGACGCCAGTGCTATGTGTCCTGTGTATGGCAATGGCAGCGCAATAGTGACTGTTCTTACCATAAAACAACTCTTGCTCGTAGGACTAGAAACTGCATGTGATTCAACTCCATTTAGGACTGGGAAACAAACGCTAGCTCGCCTTACAAGAAACACACTCTGCTTTAGAGAAAAGAGCACTCTTCTACTCTACTGTGTTTCCTATGTGTTCCGAACAGTGAGCTTGCTCAGAACAAAAAAACTGTGCTTCCTACACACACGGCCATATCTAGTTCAAGTCTGTTTAGGAACCTGACAAGAACAGTAGATCCTCTTCAGTCCAATACACTGTACTTGCTGGGAACAGACGCCAGTGCTATTTGTCCTGTGTATGTCAATGACAGCTCAATAGTGACTCTTCTTACCAGAAAACAACTCTTGCTCGTAGGACCAGAAACTGCATGTGATTCCACTCCATTTAGGACTGGGAAACAAATGCTAGCTCGCCTTACAAAAAAAAACTCTGCTTTAGAGAAAAGAGCACTCTTCTACTCTACTGTGTTTACTATGGGGTCCAAACAGTGAGCTTGCTCAGAACAAAATAACTGTGCTTCCTACACACACGGACCATATCTAGTTCAACTCTGCTTAGGAAGCTGACAAGAACAGTAGCTTCTATTCAGTCAAATACACTGTACTTGCTGGGAAAAGACGCGAGTGCTATTTGCCTTGAGTAGAGCAATGGGAGTGCAATAGTGACTTTCCTTACCAGAAAACAACTCTTGCTCGTAGGACCAGAAACTGCATGTGATTCAACTCCATTTAGGAGTAGGAAACAAACGCTAGCTTGCCTTACAAAAACTCACTCTGCTTTTGAGAAAAGAGCACTCTTCTACTCTACTGTGTTTCCTATGGGGTCAGAACAGTGAGCTTGCTCAGAACAAAAGAACTGTGCTTCCTACACACACGGCCATATCTAGTTCAATTATGCTTAGGAACCTGACAAGAACAGTAGATCCTCTTCAGTCCAATACACTGTACTTCCTGGGAACAGACGCCAGTGCTATTTGTCCTGTGTATGGCAATGGCAGCGCAATAGTGACTCTTCTTACCAGAAAACAACTCTTGCTCGTAGGACCAGAAACTGCATGTGATTCATCTCCATTTAGGACTGGGAAACAAACTCAAGCTCGCTTTACAAGAAACACACTCTGCTTTTGAGAAAAGAGCACTCTTCTACTCTACTGTGTTTCCTATAGGGCCAGAACAGTGAGCTTGCTCAGAAAAAAAGAACTGTGCTTCCTACACACATGGACCATATCTAGTTCAACTCTGCTTACGAAACTGAGAAGAACAGTAGCTCCTCTTCAGTCCAATACACTGTACTTGATGGGAACAGACGGGAGGGCTATTTGCACTGTGTATGGCAATGGGAGCACAATAGTGACTTTCCTTACAAGAAAACAACTCTTGCTCGTAGGACCAGAAACTGCATGTGATTCCAATCCATTTAGGACTGGGAAACAAATGTTAGCTCGCCTTACAGAAACACACTCTGCTTTAGAGAAAAGAGCACTCTTTTATTCTACTGTGTTTCCTATGGGATCCAAACAGTGTGCTTGCTCAGAACAAAAGAATTGTGCTTCATACACATACGGACCATATCTAGTTCAACTCTGCTTAGGAAACTGACAAGAACAGTAGCTCCTATTCACTCCAATACACTGCACTTGCTGAGAAAAGACGCGAGTGCTATTTGCCTTGTGTAGGGTAATGGGAGCGCAATAGTGACTTTCCTTACCAGAAAACAACTCTTGCTCGTAGGACCAGAAACTGCATGTGATTCAACTCCATTTAGGACTGGGAAACAAAAGCTAGGTCACCTTACAGAAACACACTCTGCTTTAGAGAAAAGAGCACTCTTCTACTCTACTGTGTTTCCTATGGTGTCAGAACAGTGAGCTTGCTCAGAACAACAGAACTGTGCTTCCTACACACATGGCCATATCTAGTTCAATTCTGCTTAGGAACCTGACAATAACAGTAGATCCTCTTCAGTCCAATACACTGTACGTGCTGGGAACAGACGCCAGTGCTATTTGTCCTGTGTATGGCAATGGCAGCACAATAGTGACTCTTCTTACCATAAAACAACTCTTGCACGTAGGACCAGAAACTACATGTGATTCAACTCCATTTAGGACTGGGAAACAAAAGCTAGCTCACCATACAGAAACACACTCTGCTTTTGAGAAAAGAGCACTCTTCTACTCTACTGTGTTTCCTATGTGTTGCAAAAAGTGAGCTTGCTCAGAACATAAGAAATGTGCTTAATACACACACGGGCCATATCTAGTTCAACTCTGCTTTGGAAAATGAGAAGAACAGTAGCTCCTCTTCAGTCCAATACACTGTACTTGCTGGGAACAGACGGGAGGGCTATTTGCACTGTGTATGGCAATGGGAGCGCAATAGTGACTTTCCTTACCAGAAAACAACTCTTGCTCGTAGGGCCAGAAACTGCATGTGATTCCACTCCATTTAGGACTGGGAAACAAACGCTAGCTCACCTTACAAGAAACACACTCTGTTTAGAGAAAAGAGCACTCTTCTACTCTACTGTGTTTCCTATGGGGTCCAAACAGTGAGCTTGCTCAGAACAAAAGAACTGTGCTTCCTACACACACGGACCATATCTAGTTCAACTCTGCTTAGGAAACTGACAAGAACAGTAGCTCCTATTCAGTCCAATACACTGTACTTGCTGGGAAAAGACGCGAATGCTATTTGCCTTGTATAGGGCAATGGGAGCACAATAGTGACTTTCCTTACCAGAAAACAACTCTTGCTCCTAGGACCAGAAACTGCATGTGACTCAACTCCATTTAGGACTGAGACACAAACGCTAGCTCGCCTTACAAGAAACACACTCTGCTTTTGAGAGAAGAGCACTCTTCTACTCTACTGTTTGTCCTATGGAGTCCAAACAATGAGCTTGCTCAGAACCAAAGAACTGTGCTTCCTACACACATGGGCCATATCTATTTCAACTCTGCTTAGGAAACTGACAAGAACAGTATGTCCTCTTCAGTCCGATACACTGTACTTGCTGGAAACAGACGCGAGTGCTATTTGCACTGTGTATGGCAAAGGGAGCACAATAGTGACTTTCCTTACCAGAAAACAACTCTTGCTCGTAGGACCAAAAACTGCATGTGATTCAACTCCATTTATGACTGAGAAACAATCGCTAGCTGACCTTCCAAGAAACACACTCTGCTTTTGAGAAAAGAGCACTCTTCTACTCTACTGTGTTTCCTATGGGTTCCGAACAGTGAGCTTGCTCATAACAAAAGAACTGTGCTTCCTACACACACGGGCCATATCTAGTTCAACTCTGCTTAAGAAACGCACAAGAACAGTAGCTCCTCTTCAGTCCAATACACTGTACTTGCTGGGAACAGTCGCGAGTGCTATTTGCACTGTGTATGGCAATGGGAGCGCAATAGTGACTCTTCTACCAGAAAACAACTCTTGCTCGTAGGATCAGAAACTGCATGTGATTCTACTCCATTTAGGACTGGGAAAGAAACGCTGGCTCGCCTTACAAGAAACACAGTCTACTTTTGAGAAAAGAGCACTCTTCTACTCTACTGTGTTTCCTATGGTGTCCGAACAGTGAGATTGCTCAGAACAAAAGAACTGTGCTTCCTACACACAGGGGCCATGTCTAGTTCAACTCTGCTTAGGAAACTGACAAGAACAGTAGAACCTCTTCAGTCCAATACACTGTACTTGATGGGAACAGACGCGAGGGCTATTTGCACTGTATTTGGCAATGGGAGCGCAATAGTGACTTTCCTTACCAGAAAACAACTCTTGCTCGTAGGACCAAAAACTGCATGTGATTCAACTCCATTTAGGACTGGGAAACAAACGATAGATCGCCTTACAAGAAACACACTCTGCTTTTGAGAAAAGAACACTCTTCTACTCTACTGTGTTTCCTATAGCGCCAGAAGAGTGAGCTTGCTCAGAACAAAAGAACTGGGCTTCCTACACATACGGCATATCTAGTTCAATTCTGCATAGGAAACTGACAAGAACAGTAGATCCTCTTCAGTCCAATACACTGTACATGCTGGGAAGAGACGCCAGTGCTATTTGCCCTGTGTATGAAAATGGGAGCACAATAGCGACTCTTCTTACCAGAAAAGAACTCTTGCTCGTAGGACCAGAAACTGCATGTGATTCAACTCCATTTAGGACTGGGAAACAAACGCTAGCTTACCTTAGAAGAAACACACTCTGCTTTTGAAAAAAGAGCACTCTTCTACTCTACTGTGTTTCCTATAGGGCCAGAACAGTGAGCTTGCTCAGAACAAAAGAACTGTGCTTTCTACACACACGGACCATATTTAGTTCAACTCTGCTTAGGAAACTGACAAGAACAGTAGTTCCTATTCAGTCCAATACACTGTACTTGCTGGGAAAAGACGCGAATGCTATTTGCCTTGTATAGGGCAATGGGAGCGCAATAGTGACTTTCCTTACCAGAAAACAACTCTTGCTTGTAGGACCAGAAACTGCATGTGACTCAACTCCATTTAGGACTGAGACACAAACGCTAGCTCGCCTTACAAGAAACACACTCTGCTTTTGAGAGAAGAGCACTCTTCTACTCTACTGTTTGTCCTATGGAGTCCAAACAATGAGCTTGCTCAGAACCAAAGAACTGTGCTTCCTACACACATGGGCCATATCTATTTCAACTCTGCTTAGGAAACTGACAAGAACAGTATGTCCTCTTCAGTCCGATACACTGTACTTGCTGGAAACAGACACGAGTGCTATTTGCACTGTGTATGGCAAAGGGAGCACAATAGTGACTTTCCTTACCAGAAAACAACTCTTGCTCGTAGGACCAAAAACTGCATGTGATTCAACTCCATTTATGACTGAGAAACAATCGCTAGCTGACCTTCCAAGAAACACACTCTGCTTTTGAGAAAAGAGCACTCTTCTACTCTACTGTGTTTCCTATGGGTTCCGAACAGTGAGCTTGCTCATAACAAAAGAACTGTGCTTCCTACACACACGGGCCATATCTAGTTCAACTCTGCTTAGGAAACGGACAAGAACAGTAGCTCCTCTTCAGTCCAATACACTGTACTTGCTGGGAACAGACGCGAGTGCTATTTGCACTGTGTATGGCAATGGGAGCGCAATAGTGACTCTTCTACCAGAAAACAACTCTTGCTCGTAGGATCAGAAACTGCATGTGATTCTACTCCATTTAGGACTGGGAAAGAAACGCTGGCTCGCCTTACAAGAAACACAGTCTGCTTTTGAGAAAAGAGCACTCTTCTACTCTACTGTGTTTCCTATGGTGTCCGAACAGTGAGATTGCTCAGAACAAAAGAACTGTGCTTCCTACACACAGGGGCCATGTCTAGTTCAACTCTGCTTAGGAAACTGACAAGAACAGTAGATCCTCTTCAGTCCAATACACTGTACTTGATGGGAACAGACGCGAGGGCTATTTGCACTGTATTTGGCAATGGGAGCGCAATAGTGACTTTCCTTACCAGAAAACAACTCTTGCTCGTAGGACCAAAAACTGCATGTGATTCAACTCCATTTAGGACTGGGAAACAAACGATAGATCGCCTTACAAGAAACACACTCTGCTTTTGAGAAAAGAACACTCTTCTACTCTACTGTGTTTCCTATAGCGCCAGAAGAGTGAGCTTGCTCAGAACAAAAGAACTGGGCTTCCTACACACACGGCATATCTAGTTCAATTCTGCATAGGAAACTGACAAGAACAGTAGATCCTCTTCAGTCCAATACACTGTAAATGCTGGGAAGAGACGCCAGTGCTATTTGCCCTGTGTATGAAAATGGGAGCACAATAGCGACTCTTCTTACCAGAAAAGAACTCTTGCTCGTAGGACCAGAAACTGCATGTGATTCAACTCCATTTAGGACTGAGAAACAAACGCTAGCTTACCTTAGAAGAAACACACTCTGCTTTTGAAAAAAGAGCACTCTTCTACTCTACTGTGTTTCCTATAGGGCCAGAACAGTGAGCTTGCTCAGAACAAAAGAACTGTGCTTCCTACACACAGGGGCCATATCTAGTTCAATCTGCTTAGGAAACTGACAAGAACAGTAAGTAGATCCTCTTCAGTCCAATACACTGTACATGCTGGGAACAGTCGCCAGGGCTATTTGCCCTGTGTATGACAATGGGAGCACAATAGTGACTCTTCTTACCAGAAAACAACTCTTGCTTGTAGGACCAGAATCTGCATGTGACTCAACTCCATTTAGGACTGAGACACAAACGCTAGCTCGCCTTACAAGAAACACACTCTGCTTTTGAGAGAAGAGCACTCTTCTACTCTACTGTGTTTCCTATGATATCCAAACAGTGAGCTTGTTCAGAACAAAAAAACTGTGCTTCATACACTCACGGGCCATATCTAGTTCTACTTTGCTTAGAAAACTGACAAGAACAGTATGTCCTCTTCAGTTCGATACACTGTACTTGCTGGGAACAGACGCGAGTGCTATTTGCACTGTGTATGGCAAAGGGAGCACAATAGTGACTTTCCTTACCAGAAAACAACTATTGCTCATAGGACCAAAAACTGCATGTGATTCAACTCCATTTATGACTGAGAAAAACAATCGCTGGCTGACCTTCTAAGAAACACACTCCGCTTTTGAGAAAAGAGCACTCTTCTACTCTACTGTGTTTCCTATGGGTTCTGAACAGTGAGCTTGCTCATAACAAAAGAACTGTGATTCCTACACACACGGGACATTTCTAGTTCAACTCTGCTTAGGAAACTGAAAAGAACAGTAGCTCCTCTTCAGTCCAATACACTATATTTTCTGGGAACAGACACGAGTGCTATTTGCACTGTGTTTGGCAATGGGAGCGCAATAGTGACTCTTCTTACCAGAAAACAACTCTTGCTCGTAGGACCAGAAACTGCATGTGATTCTACTCCATTTAGGACTGGGAAACAAACGCTAGCTCGCCTTACAAGAAACACAGTCTGCTTTTGTGAAAAGAGCACTCTTCTACTCTACTGTGTTTCCTATGGTGTCCGAACAGTGTGCTTGCTCAGAACAAAAAAAACTGTGCTTCCTACACTCACGGGCCATGTCTAGTTCAACTCTGCTTAGGAAACTGACAGGAACAGTAGCTCCTCTTCAGTCCAATACACTGTACTTGCTGGGAACAGCCGTGAGGGCTATTTGCACTGTGTATGGAAAAGGGAGCACAATAGTGACTTTCCTTATCAGAAATCAACTCTTGCTCTTAGGACCAAAAACTACATGTGATTCAACTCCACTTAGGACTGGGAAACAAACACTAGCTCTCCTTACAAGATACACACTCTGCTTTTGAGAAAAGAGCACTCTTCTACCCTACTGTGTTTCCTATAGGGCCAGAACAGTGAGCTTGCTTAAAACAAAAGAGCTGTGCTTCCTACACACAGGGGCCATATCTAGTTCAACTCTGCTTAGGAAACTGACAAGAACAGTAGATCCTCTTCAGTCCAATACACTGTACTTGCTGGGAACATATGCCAGTGCTATTTGCCCTGTGTATGGCAATGGGAGCACAATAGTGACTCTTCTTACCAGAAAACAACTCTTGCTTGTAGGACCAGAAACTGCATGTGATTCAACTCCTTTTAGGACTGGGAAACAAATGCTATCTCGCCTTACAAGAAACACACTCTGCTTTTGAGAAAAGAGCACTCTTCTACTCTACTGTTTTTCTTACGGTGTCCGAACAGTGAGCTTGCTCAGAACAAAAGAACTGTGCTTCCTACACAAATGGGCCATATCTAGTTCAACTCTACTTAGGAAACTGACAAGAACAGTATCTCCTCTTCAGACCAATACACTGTACTTGCTGGGAGCAGACGCGAGTGCTATTTGAACCGTGTATGGCAATGGGAGCGAAAATAGTGACTCTTCTTACCAGAAAACAACTCTTGCTCGTAGGACCAGAATCTACATGGGACTCAACTCTATTTCTGACTGGGAAACAAACACTAGGTTGCCTTAAAGAAACACACTCTGCTTTTGAGAAAAGAGCACTCTTCTACTCTACTGTGTTTCCTATGGTTCTGAACAGTGAGCTTGCTGAGAACAAAGGAACTGTGCTTCCTACATACACGGGCCATATCTAGTTTTATTCTGCTTAAGAAACTGAAAAGAACAGTAGCTCCTCTTCAGTCTAATACACTGTACTTGCTGGGAACATATGCGAGTTCTATTTGCATTATGTATGGCAATGGGAGCGCAACAGTGACTCTTCTTACCAGAAAAAAAACTCTTGCTCGGAGGAACAGAAACTGCATGTGAATCAACTCCATTTAGGACTGGGAAACAAACGCTAGCTCGCCTTACAAGAAACACACTCTGCTTTTGAGAAAAGAGACACTCTTCTACTCTACTGTGTTTCCTTTAGGGCCAGAACAGGAAGCTTGCTCAGAGCAAAAGAACTGTAATTCCTACACACATGGGCCATATCTAGTTCAACTCTTCTTAGGAAACTGACAAGAACAGTAGCTCATCTTCAGTCCAATTCACTGTTCTTGCTGGGAACAGACATGAGTGCTATTTGCATTGTCTACGGCAATGGAAGCTCAATACTGACTCTTATTTTAGAAAACAACTCTTGCTCATAGGACCTGAAACTGCATGTGATTCATCTCCATTTAGGACTGGGAAACAAACGCTAGCTCGCATTACGAGAAACACAATCTGCTTTTGAGAAAAGAGCACTCTTCTACTGTACTGTGTTTCCTATTGGGTCAGAACAGTGAGCTTGCTAAGAACAAAAGAACTGTGCTTCCTACACACACGAACCATATCTAGTTCAATTCTGCTTAGGACACTGACAAGAACAGTAGATCCTCTTCAGTCCAATACACTGTACATGCTGGGAAGAGACGCCAGTGCTATTTGCACTGTGTATGACAATGCGAGCACAATAGTGACTCTTCTTACCAGAAAACAACTCTTGCTCGTAGGACCAGAAACTGCATGTGATTCAACTCCATTTAGGACTGGGAAACAAACGCTAGCTTGCCTTACAAGAAACACACTCTGCTTTGGAAAAAAGAGCACCCTTCTACTCTACTGTGTTTCCTATGGGTTCCAAACAGTGCGCTTGCTCAGAAAAAAAGAACTGTGCTTCCTACACACACGGGCCATATCTAGTTCAACTCTGCTTAGGAACTTGACAAGAACAGTAGCCACTCTTCAGTCCAATACACTGTACTTGCTGGGAACAGACGCGAGTGCTATTTGCACTGTGTATGGCAATGGAGCGCAATAGTGACTCTTCTTACCAGAAAACAACTCTTGCTCGTAGGACCAGAAACTGCATGTGAATAAACTCCATTTAGGACTTGGAAACAAACACTAGCTCGCCTTACAAGAAACACACTCTGCTTTTGAGAAAAGAGCACTCTTCTACTCTACTGTGTTTCCTATAGGGCCAGAACAGTGAGCTTGCTCAGAACATAAGAACTGTGCTTCCTACACACACGGGCCATATCTAGTTCAACTCTGCTTACGAAACTGACAAGAACAGTAGCTCCTCTTCAGTCCGATACACTGTACTTGTGGGGAACAGAAGCGAGTGATATTTGCACTGTGTATGGCAATTGGAGCACAATAGTGACTTGTTTTACCAGAAAACAACTCTTGCTCGTGGGACAAAAAACTGCATGTGACTCAACTCCATTTATGACTGGGAAACAAGCGCTAGCTCGCCTTACAAGAAACACACTCTGCTTTTGAGAAAAGAGCACTCTTCTACTCTACTGTGTTTCCTATGTGTTCCGAACAGTGAGCTTGCTCAGAACAAAAAAACTGTGCTTCCTACACACACGGCCATATCTAGTTCAAGTCTGCTTAGGAACCTGACAAGAACAGTAGCTCCTCTTCAGTCAAATACACTGTACTTCCTGGGAACAGACGCCAGTGCTATTTGTCCTGTGTATGGCAATGGCAGTGCAATAGTGACTCTTCTTACCAGAAAACAACTCTTGCTCGTAGGACCAGAAACTGCATGTGATTCATCTCCATTTAGGACTGGGAAACAAACTCAAGCTCGCTTTACAAGAAACACACTCTACTTTTGAGAAAAGATGACTTTTCTACTCTACTGTGTTTCCTATAGGGCCAGAACAGTGAGCTTGCTCAGAAAAAAAGAACTGTGCTTCCTACACACATGGACCATATCTAGTTCAACTCTGCTTAGGAAACTGAGAAGAACAGTAGCTCCTCTTCAGTCCAATACACTGTCCTTGCTGGGAACAGACGGGATGGCTATTTGCACTGTGTATGGCAATGGGAGCTCAATAGTGACTTTCCTTACCAGAAAACAACTCTTGCTCGTAGGACCAGAAATGCATGTGATTCCACTCCATTTAGGACTGGGAAACAAATGTTAGCTCGCCTTACAGAAACACACTCTGCTTTTGAGAAAAGAGCACTCTTTTACTCTACTGTGTTTCCTATGGGATCCAAACAGTGAGCTTGCTCAGAAGAAAAGAATTGTGCTTCATACACATACGGACCATATCTAGTTCAACTCTGCTTAGGAAACTGACAAGAACAGTAGCTCCTATTCACTCCAATACACTGCACTTGCTGAGAAAAGACGCGAGTGCTATTTGCCTTGTGTAGGGTAATGGAAGCGCAATAGTGACTTTCCTTACCAGAAAACAACTCTTGCTCGTAGGACCAGAAACTGCATGTGATTCAACTCCATTTAGGACTGGGAAACAAAAGCTAGCTCACCTTACAGAAACACACTCTGCTTTAGAGAAAAGAGCACTCTTCTACTCTACTGTGTTTCCTATGGTGTCAGAACAGTGAGCTTGCTCAGAACAACAGAACTGTGCTTCTTACACACATGGCCATATCTAGTTCAATTCTGCTTAGGAACCTGACAATAACAGTAGATCCTCTTCAGTCCAATACACTGTACGTGCTGGGAACAGACGCCAGTGCTATTTGTCCTGTGTATGGCAATGGCAGCACAATAGTGACTCTTCTTACCATAAAACAACTCTTGCACGTAGGACCAGAAACTACATGTGATTCAACTCCATTTAGGACTGGGAAACAAAAGCTAGCTCACCTTACAGAAACACACTCGGCTTTTGAGAAAATAGCACTCTTCTACTCTACTGTGTTTCCTATGTGTTGCGAAAAGTGAGCTTGCTCAGAACATGAGAACTGTGCTTCCTACACACACGGGCCATATCTAGTTCAACTCTGCTTTGGAAAATGAGAAGAACAGTAGCTCCTCTTCAGTCCAATACACTGTACTTGCTGGGAACAGACGGGAGGGCTATTTGTACTGTGTATGGCAATGGGAGCGCAATAGTGACTTTCCTTACCAGAAAACAACTCTTGCTCGTAGGACCAGAAACTGCATGTGATTCCACTCCATTTAGGACTGGGAAAGAAACGCTAGCTCGCCTTACAAGAAACACACTCTGTTTAGAGAAAAGAGCACTCTTCTACTCTACTGTGTTTCCTATGGGGTCCAAACAGTGAGCTTGCTCAGAACAAAAGAACTGTGCTTCCTACACACACGGACCATATCTAGTTCAACTCTGCTTAGGAAACTGACAAGAACAGTAGCTCCTATTCAGTCCAATACACTGTACTTGCTGGGAAAAGACGCGAATGCTATTTGCCTTGTATAGGGCAATGGGAGCACAATAGTGACTTTCCTTACCAGAAAACAACTCTTGCTTGTAGGACCAGAAACTGCATATGACTCAACTCCATTTAGGACTGGGATAAAAACGCTAGCTCGCCTTACAAGAAACACACTCGGCTTTTGAGAAAAGAGCACTCTTCTACTCTAGTGTGTTTCCTATGGGGTCCGAACAGTGAGCTTGCTGAGAAAAAAAAGAATTGTGCTTCCTAAACAGGCGGGCCATATCTAGTTCAGTTCTGCTTAGGAAACTGAACAAGAACAGTAGATCCTCTTCAGTCCAATACACAGTACATGCTGGGAACAGACGCGAGTGCTATTTGCCCTGTGTATGACAATGCGAGCACAATAGTGTCTCATCTTACCAGAAAAATACTCTTGCTCATATTACCAGAAACTGCATGGGATTCAACTCAATTTAAGACTGGTAAACAAACGATAGCTCGCCTTACAAGAAACACACTCTGCTTTTGAGAAAAGAGCACTCTTCTATTCCACTGTGTTTCTTATGGGGCCAGAACAGTGAGCTTTCTCAGAACAAAAGAACTGTGCTTACTACACACACGGGCCATATCTTGTTCAACTCTGCTTAGGAAACTGACAGGAACAGTAGCTCCTCTTCAATCCAATACACTGCAATTGCTGGGAAGAGACGCGTGTCCTATTTGCACTGTATATGGCAATTCGACCACAATATTGACTCTTCTTACCAGAAAACAACTCTTGCTTGTAGGACCAGAAACTGCATGTGATTCAACTCCATTTATTACTGGGAAACAATCGCTAGCTTGCCTTACAAGAAACCCACTCTGCTTTTGAGAAAAGAGCACTCTTCTACTCTAGTGTGTTTCCTATAGGGCCAGAAGAGTGAGCTTGCTCAGAACAAAGAACTGTGCTTCCTGCACACACGAGCCATATCTAGTTCAACTCTGCTTAGGAAACTGACAAGAACAGTAGCTCCTCTTCAGTCCAATACACTGTACTTGCTGGGAACAGACACGAGTGCTATTTGCACTGTGTATGGCAATGGGAGCACAATAGTAACTCTTCTTACTAGAAAACAACTCTTGATAGTAGGACTAGAAACTGCATGTGATTCAACTCCATTTAGGACTGGGAAACAAACGCTAGCTCGCCGTACAAGAAACACACTCTGCTTTTGAGAAAAGAGCACTCTTCTACTCTAGTGTGTTTCCTATGGTGTCCGAACACTGTGCTTGCTCAGAAAAAAAGAACTGTGCTTCCTACACCCACGGGCCATATCTAGTTCAACTCTGCTTAGGAAACTGACAAGAACAGTAGCTCCTCTTCAGTCCAATACACTGTACTTGCTGGGAACAGACAAGAGTGCTATTTGCACTGTGTATGGCAATGGGAGCACAATAGTGACTCTTCTTACTAGAAAACAACTCTTGATCGTAGGACTAGAAACAGCATGTGATTCAACTCCATTTAGGACTGGGAAACAAACGCTAGCTCGCCTTACAAGAAACACACTCTGCTTTTGAGAAAAGAGCACTCATCTACTCTAGTGTGTTTCCAATGGTGTCTGAACAGTGAGGTTGCTCAGACCAAAGAACTGTGCTTCCTAAACACACGGGCCATATCTAGTTAAACTCTGCTTAGGAAACTGACAAGAACAGTAGCTTCTCTTCAGAACAATACACTGTACTTGCTGGGAACAGACGGGAGAGCTATTTGCACTGTGTATGGCAATGGTAGCACAATAGAGACTCTTATTACCAGAAAACAACTCTTGCTCATAGGACCAGAAACTGCATGTGATTCATCTCCATTTAGGCCTGGGAAACAAATGCTAGCTCGCCTTACAAGAAACACACTCTACTTTTGAGAAATGAGCATTCATCTACTCTACTGTGTTTCCTGTAGGGCCAGAACAGTGAGCTTTCTCAGAACAAAGAACTGTGCTTCCTACACACACGGGCCATATCTAGTTCAACTCTGCTTAGGAAACTGACAAGAACAGTAGCTCCTCTTCTGTCCAACACACGGTACTTGCTGGGAAAAGACGCGAGTGCTATTTGCACTGTGTATGGCAATGGGAGTGCAATAGTAACTCTTCTTACTAGAAAACAGCTCTTGATCGTAGGACTAGAAACTGCATGTGATTCAACTCCATTTAGGACTGTGAAACAAACGCTAGCTTGCCTTACAAGAAACACTCTCTGCTTTTGAGAAAAGAGCACTCTTCTACTCTAGTGTTTTTCCTATGGTGTCCGAACACTGAGCTTCCTCAGAACAAAAGAACTGTGCTTCCTACACACACGGGCCATATCTAGATCAACTCTGCTTAGGAAACTGACAAGAACAGTAGCTCCTCTTCAGTCCAATACACTGTACTTGCTGGGAACAGATGCGAGAGTTATTTGCACTGTATAGGCAATGGGAGCGCAATAGAGACTCTTCTTACCAGAAAACAACTCTTGCTCGTAGGACCAGAAACTGCATGTGATTCAACTCCATTTAGGACTAGGAAACAAAAGCTAGCTCACCTTACAAGAAAAACACTCTAATTTTGAGAAATGAGCATTCTTCTACTCTAGTGTGTTTCCTATAGGGCCAGAACAGTAAGCTTGCTCAGAACAAAAGAACTGTGCTTCCTACACACACGGTCATATCTAGTTCAACTCTGCTTAGGATACTGACAAGAACAGTAGCTCCACTTCAGTCCAATTCACTGTTCTTGCTGGGAACAGACGCGAGTGCTATTTGCACTGTGTATGGCAATGGAAGCACAATAGTGTCTCTTATTACCAGAAAACAACTCTTGCTCATAGGACCAGAAACTGCATGTGATTCAACTCCATTTAGGACTGGGAAATAATCGCTAGCTCGCCTTACAGGAAACACACTCTGCTTTTGAGAAAAGAGCACTCTTCTACTCTACTGTGTTTCCTATGGTGTCCGAACAGTGAGCTTGCTCATAACAAAAAACTGTGCTTCCTACACAGACGGGCCATATCTAGTTCAACTCTGCTTAGGAAACTGACAAGAACAGTAGCTCCTCTTCAGTCCAATACAATGTACTTGCTGGGAACAGACGCGAGAGCAATTTGCTCTGGGTATGGCAATGGTAGCGCAATAGTGACTTTCCTTACCAGAAAACAACTCTTGCTCATAGGAACAGAAACTGCATGGGAATAAACTGCATTTAGGACTTGGAAACAAACGCTAGCTCGCCTTACAAGAAACACACTCTGCTTTTGAGAAAAGAGCACTCTTCTACTCTAGTGTTTTTCCTATGGTGTCCGAACACTGAGCTTGCTCAGAACAAAAGAACTGTGCTTCCTACACCCACGGGCCATATCTAGTTCAACTCTGCTTAGGAAACTGACATGAACAGTAGCTTCTGTTCAGTACAATACACTGTACTTGCTGGGAACAGACGCCAGTGCTATTTGCCCTGTGTATGACAATGGGAGCACAATAGAGACTATTCTTACCAGAAAACAATACTTGCTCGTAGGACCAGAAACTGCATGTGACTCAACTCCATTTAGGAATGGAAAACAAACGCAGGCTCGCCTTACAAGAAACCCACTCTGCTTTTGAGAAAAGAGCACTCTTCTACTCTACTGTTTCCTATGGGTTCCCAACAGTGAGCTTGCTCAGAACAAAAGAACTGTGCTTCCTACACACATGGATCATATCTAGTTCAACTCTGCTTAGGAAACTGAGAAGAACAGTAGCTCCTCTTCAGTCCAATACACTGTACTTGCTGGGAACAGACGGGAGGGCTATTCGCACTGTGTATGGCAATGAGAGCGCAATAGTGACTTTCCTTACCAGAAAACAACTCTTGCTCCTAGGACCAGAAACTTCATGTGATTCAACTCCATTTAGGAATGGAAAACAAACGCTAGCTCGCCTTACAAAAAACACACTCTGCTTTTGAGAAAAAAGCACTCTTCTACTTTACTGTGTTCCCTATGTGGTCCGAACAGTGAGCTTGCTCAGAACAAAAAAACTGTGCTTCCTACACACACGGCCATATCTAGTTCAAGTCTGCTTAGGAACCTGACATGAACAGTATGTCCTCTTCAGTCCGATACACTGTACTTGCTGGAAACAGACGCGAGTGCTATTTGCACTGTGTATGGCAAAGGGAGCACAATAGTGACTTTCCTTACCAGAAAACAACTCTTGCTCGTAGGACCAAAAACTGCATGTGATTCAACTCCATTTAGGACTGGGAAACAAACGATAGATCGCCTTACAAGAAACACACTCTGCTTTTGAGAAAAGAACACTCTTCTACTCTACTGTGTTTCCTATAGCGCCAGAAGAGTGAGCTTGCTCAGAACAAAAGAACTGGGCTTCCTACACACACGGCATATCTAGTTCAATTCTGCATAGGAAACTGACAAGAACAGTAGATCCTCTTCAGTCCAATACACTGTACATGCTGGGAAGAGACGCCAGTGCTATTTGCCCTGTGTATGAAAATGGGAGCACAATAGCGACTCTTCTTACCAGAAAAGAACTCTTGCTCGTAGGACCAGAAACTGCATGTGATTCAACTCCATTTAGGACTGGGAAACAAACGCTAGCTTACCTTAGAAGAAACACACTCTGCTTTTGAAAAAAGAGCACTCTTCTACTCTACTGTGTTTCCTATAGGGCCAGAACAGTGAGCTTGCTCAGAACAAAAGAACTGTGCTTCCTACACACACGGACCATATCTAGTTCAACTCTGCTTAGGAAACTGACAAGAACAGTAGTTCCTATTCAGTCCAATACACTGTACTTGCTGGGAAAAGACGCGAATGCTATTTGCCTTGTATAGGGCAATGGGAGCGCAATAGTGACTTTCCTTACCAGAAAACAACTCTTGCTTGTAGGACCAGAAACTGCATGTGACTCAACTCCATTTAGGACTGAGACACAAACGCTAGCTCGCCTTACAAGAAACACACTCTGCTTTTGAGAGAAGAGCACTCTTCTACTCTACTGTTTGTCCTATGGAGTCCAAACAATGAGCTTGCTCAGAACCAAAGAACTGTGCTTCCTACACACATGGGCCATATCTATTTCAACTCTGCTTAGGAAACTGACAAGAACAGTATGTCCTCTTCAGTCCGATACACTGTACTTGCTGGAAACAGACGCGAGTGCTATTTGCACTGTGTATGGCAAAGGGAGCACAATAGTGACTTTCCTTACCAGAAAACAACTCTTGCTCGTAGGACCAAAAACTGCATGTGATTCAACTCCATTTATGACTGAGAAACAATCGCTAGATGACCTTCCAAGAAACACACTCTGCTTTTGAGAAAAGAGCACTCTTCTACTCTACTGTGTTTCCTATGGGTTCCGAACAGTGAGCTTGCTCATAACAAAAGAACTGTGCTTCCTACACACACGGGCCATATCTAGTTCAACTCTGCTTAGGAAACGGACAAGAACAGTAGCTCCTCTTCAGTCCAATACACTGTACTTGCTGGAAACAGACGCGAGTGCTATTTGCACTGTGTATGGCAAAGGGAGCACAATAGTGACTTTCCTTACCAGAAAACAACTCTTGCTCGTAGGACCAAAAACTGCATGTGATTCAACTCCATTTATGACTGAGAAACAATCGCTAGCTGACCTTCCAAGAAACACACTCTGCTTTTGAGAAAAGAGCACTCTTCTACTCTACTGTGTTTCCTATGGGTTCCGAACAGTGAGCTTGCTCATAACAAAAGAACTGTGCTTCCTACACACACGGGCCATATCTAGTTCAACTCTGCTTAAGAAACGCACAAGAACAGTAGCTCCTCTTCAGTCCAATACACTGTACTTGATGGGAACAGTCGCGAGTGCTATTTGCACTGTGTAAGGCAATGGGAGCGCAATAGTGACTCTTCTACCAGAAAACAACTCTTGCTCGTAGGATCAGAAACTGCATGTGATTCTACTCCATTTAGGACTGGGAAAGAAACGCTGGCTCGCCTTACAAGAAACACAGTCTACTTTTGAGAAAAGAGCACTCTTCTACTCTACTGTGTTTCCTATGGTGTCCGAACAGTGAGATTGCTCAGAACAAAAGAACTGTGCTTCCTACACACAGGGGCCATGTCTAGTTCAACTCTGCTTAGGAAACTGACAAGAACAGTAGAACCTCTTCAGTCCAATACACTGTACTTGATGGGAACAGACGCGAGGGCTATTTGCACTGTATTTGGCAATGGGAGCGCAATAGTGACTTTCCTTACCAGAAAACAACTCTTGCTCGTAGGACCAAAAACTGCATGTGATTCAACTCCATTTAGGACTGGGAAACAAACGATAGATCGCCTTACAAGAAACACACTCTGCTTTTGAGAAAAGAACACTCTTCTACTCTACTGTGTTTCCTATAGCGCCAGAAGAGTGAGCTTGCTCAGAACAAAAGAACTGGGCTTCCTACACACACGGCATATCTAGTTCAATTCTGCATAGGAAACTGACAAGAACAGTAGATCCTCTTCAGTCCAATACACTGTACATGCTGGGAAGAGACGCCAGTGCTATTTGCCCTGTGTATGAAAATGGGAGCACAATAGCGACTCTTCTTACCAGAAAAGAACTCTTGCTCGTAGGACCAGAAACTGCATGTGATTCAACTCCATTTAGGACTGGGAAACAAACGCTAGCTTACCTTAGAAGAAACACACTCTGCTTTTGAAAAAAGAGCACTCTTCTACTCTACTGTGTTTCCTATAGGGCCAGAACAGTGAGCTTGCTCAGAACAAAAGAACTGTGCTTCCTACACACACGGACCATATCTAGTTCAACTCTGCTTAGGAAACTGACAAGAACAGTAGTTCCTATTCAGTCCAATACACTGTACTTGCTGGGAAAAGACGCGAATGCTATTTGCCTTGTATAGGGCAATGGGAGCGCAATAGTGACTTTCCTTACCAGAAAACAACTCTTGCTTGTAGGACCAGAAACTGCATGTGACTCAACTCCATTTAGGACTGAGACACAAACGCTAGCTCGCCTTACAAGAAACACACTCTGCTTTTGAGAGAAGAGCACTCTTCTACTCTACTGTTTGTCCTATGGAGTCCAAACAATGAGCTTGCTCAGAACCAAAGAACTGTGCTTCCTACACACATGGGCCATATCTATTTCAACTCTGCTTAGGAAACTGACAAGAACAGTATGTCCTCTTCAGTCCGATACACTGTACTTGCTGGAAACAGACGCGAGTGCTATTTGCACTGTGTATGGCAAAGGGAGCACAATAGTGACTTTCCTTACCAGAAAACACTCTTGCTCGTAGGACCAAAAACTGCATGTGATTCAACTCCATTTATGACTGAGAAACAATCGCTAGCTGACCTTCCAAGAAACACACTCTGCTTTTGAGAAAAGAGCACTCTTCTACTCTACTGTGTTTCCTATGGGTTCCGAACAGTGAGCTTGCTCATAACAAAAGAACTGTGCTTCCTACACACACGGGCCATATCTAGTTCAACTCTGCTTAGGAAACGGACAAGAACAGTAGCTCCTCTTCAGTCCAATACACTGTACTTGCTGGGAACAGACGCGAGTGCTATTTGCACTGTGTATGGCAATGGGAGCACAATAGTGACTCTTCTACCAGAAAACAACTCTTGCTCGTAGGATCAGAAACTGCATGTGATTCTATTCCATTTAGGACTGGGAAAGAAACGCTGGCTCGCCTTACAAGAAACACAGTCTGCTTTTGAGAAAAGAGCACTCTTCTACTCTACTGTGTTTCCTATGGTGTCCGAACAGTGAGATTGCTCAGAACAAAAGAACTGTGCTTCCTACACACAGGGGCCATGTCTAGTTCAACTCTGCTTAGGAAACTGACAAGAACAGTAGATCCTCTTCAGTCCAATACACTGTACTTGATTGGAACAGACGCGAGGGCTATTTGCACTGTATTTGGCAATGGGAGCGCAATAGTGACTTTCCTTACCAGAAAACAACTCTTGCTCGTAGGACCAAAAACTGCATGTGATTCAACTCCATTTAGGACTGGGAAACAAACGATAGATCGCCTTACAAGAAACACACTCTGCTTTTGAGAAAAGAACACTCTTCTACTCTACTGTGTTTCCTATAGCGCCAGAAGAGTGAGCTTGCTCAGAACAAAAGAACTGGGCTTCCTACACA
This sequence comes from Peromyscus eremicus, assembly GCF_949786415.1. Taxonomy (NCBI): domain Eukaryota; kingdom Metazoa; phylum Chordata; class Mammalia; order Rodentia; family Cricetidae; genus Peromyscus; species Peromyscus eremicus. The sequence goes on along the minus strand of NW_026735278.1, from coordinate 78,728 downwards.
CACGGCATATCTAGTTCAATTCTGCATAGGAAACTGACAAGAACAGTAGATCCTCTTCAGTCCAATACACTGTACATGCTTGAAGAGACGCCAGTGCTATTTGCCCTGTGTATGAAAATGGGAGCACAATAGCGACTCTTCTTACCAGAAAAGAACTCTTGCTCGTAGGACCAGAAACTGCATGTGATTCAACTCCATTTAGGACTGGGAAACAAACGCTAGCTTACCTTAGAAGAAACACACTCTGCTTTTGAAAAAAGAGCACTCTTCTACTCTACTGTGTTTCCTATAGGGCCAGAACAGTGAGCTTGCTCAGAACAAAAGAACTGTGCTTCCTACACACACGGACCATATCTAGTTCAACTCTGCTTAGGAAACTGACAAGAACAGTAGTTCCTATTCAGTCCAATACACTGTACTTGCTGGGAAAAGACGCGAATGCTATTTGCCTTGTATAGGGCAATGGGAGCGCAATAGTGACTTTCCTTACCAGAAAACAACTCTTGCTTGTAGGACCAGAAACTGCATGTGACTCAACTCCATTTAGGACTGAGACACAAACGCTAGCTCGCCTTACAAGAAACACACTCTGCTTTTGAGAGAAGAGCACTCTTCTACTCTACTGTTTGTCCTATGGAGTCCAAACAATGAGCTTGCTCAGAACCAAAGAACTGTGCTTCCTACACACATGGGCCATATCTATTTCAACTCTGCTTAGGAAACTGACAAGAACAGTATGTCCTCTTCAGTCCGATACACTGTACTTGCTGGAAACAGACGCGAGTGCTATTTGCACTGTGTATGGCAAAGGGAGCACAATAGTGACTTTCCTTACCAGAAAACAACTCTTGCTCGTAGGACCAAAAACTGCATGTGATTCAACTCCATTTATGACTGAGAAACAATCGCTAGATGACCTTCCAAGAAACACACTCTGCTTTTGAGAAAAGAGCACTCTTCTACTCTACTGTGTTTCCTATGGGTTCCGAACAGTGAGCTTGCTCATAACAAAAGAACTGTGCTTCCTACACACACGGGCCATATCTAGTTCAACTCTGCTTAGGAAACGGACAAGAACAGTAGCTCCTCTTCAGTCCAATACACTGTACTTGCTGGAAACAGACGCGAGTGCTATTTGCACTGTGTATGGCAAAGGGAGCACAATAGTGACTTTCCTTACCAGAAAACAACTCTTGCTCGTAGGACCAAAAACTGCATGTGATTCAACTCCATTTATGACTGAGAAACAATCGCTAGCTGACCTTCCAAGAAACACACTCTGCTTTTGAGAAAAGAGCACTCTTCTACTCTACTGTGTTTCCTATGGGTTCCGAACAGTGAGCTTGCTCATAACAAAAGAACTGTGCTTCCTACACACACGGGCCATATCTAGTTCAACTCTGCTTAAGAAACGCACAAGAACAGTAGCTCCTCTTCAGTCCAATACACTGTACTTGATGGGAACAGTCGCGAGTGCTATTTGCACTGTGTAAGGCAATGGGAGCGCAATAGTGACTCTTCTACCAGAAAACAACTCTTGCTCGTAGGATCAGAAACTGCATGTGATTCTACTCCATTTAGGACTGGGAAAGAAACGCTGGCTCGCCTTACAAGAAACACAGTCTACTTTTGAGAAAAGAGCACTCTTCTACTCTACTGTGTTTCCTATGGTGTCCGAACAGTGAGATTGCTCAGAACAAAAGAACTGTGCTTCCTACACACAGGGGCCATGTCTAGTTCAACTCTGCTTAGGAAACTGACAAGAACAGTAGAACCTCTTCAGTCCAATACACTGTACTTGATGGGAACAGACGCGAGGGCTATTTGCACTGTATTTGGCAATGGGAGCGCAATAGTGACTTTCCTTACCAGAAAACAACTCTTGCTCGTAGGACCAAAAACTGCATGTGATTCAACTCCATTTAGGACTGGGAAACAAACGATAGATCGCCTTACAAGAAACACACTCTGCTTTTGAGAAAAGAACACTCTTCTACTCTACTGTGTTTCCTATAGCGCCAGAAGAGTGAGCTTGCTCAGAACAAAAGAACTGGGCTTCCTACACACACGGCATATCTAGTTCAATTCTGCATAGGAAACTGACAAGAACAGTAGATCCTCTTCAGTCCAATACACTGTACATGCTGGGAAGAGATGCCAGTGCTATTTGCCCTGTGTATGAAAATGGGAGCACAATAGCGACTCTTCTTACCAGAAAAGAACTCTTGCTCGTAGGACCAGAAACTGCATGTGATTCAACTCCATTTAGGACTGGGAAACAAACGCTAGCTTACCTTAGAAGAAACACACTCTGCTTTTGAAAAAAGAGCACTCTACTACTCTACTGTGTTTCCTATAGGGCCAGAACAGTGAGCTTGCTCAGAACAAAAGAACTGTGCTTCCTACACACAGGGGCCATATCTAGTTCAATCTGCTTAGGAAACTGACAAGAACAGTAAGTAGATCCTCTTCAGTCCAATACACTGTACATGCTGGGAACAGTCGCCAGGGCTATTTGCCCTGTGTATGACAATGGGAGCGCAATAGTGACTCTTCTTACCAGAAAACAACTCTTGCTTGTAGGAACAGAATCTGCATGTGACTCAACTCCATTTAGGACTGAGAAACAAACGCTAGCTCGCCTTACAAGAAACACACTCTGCTTTTGAGAGAAGAGCACTCTTCTACTCTACTGTGTTTCCTATGATATCCAAACAGTGAGCTTGTTCAGAACAAAAAAACTGTGCTTCATACACTCACGGGCCATATCTAGTTCTACTTTGCTTAGAAAACTGACAAGAACAGTATGTCCTCTTCAGTTCGATACACTGTACTTGCTGGGAACAGACGCGAGTGCTATTTGCACCGTGTATGGCAAAGGGAGCACAATAGTGACTTTCCTTACCAGAAAACAACTATTGCTCATAGGACCAAAAACTGCATGTGATTCAACTCCATTTATGACTGAGAAAAACAATCGCTGGCTGACCTTCTAAGAAACACACTCCGCTTTTGAGAAAAGAGCACTCTTCTACTCTACTGTGTTTCCTATGGGTTCTGAACAGTGAGCTTGCTCATAACAAAAGAACTGTGATTCCTACACACACGGGACATTTCTAGTTCAACTCTGCTTTGGAAACTGAAAAGAACAGTAGCTCCTCTTCAGTCCAATACACTATATTTTCTGGGAACAGACACGAGTGCTATTTGCACTGTGTTTGGCAATGGGAGCACAATTGTGACTCTTCTTACCAGAAAACAACTCTTGCTCGTAGGACCAGAAACTGCATGTGATTCTACTCCATTTAGGACTGGGAAACAAACGCTAGCTCGCCTTACAAGAAACACAGTCTGCTTTTGAGAAAAGAGCACTCTTCTACTCTACTGTGTTTCCTGTGGTGTCCGAACAGTGTGCTTGCTCAGAACAAAAAAAAACTGTGCTTCCTACACTCACGGGCCATGTCTAGTTCAACTCTGCTTAGGAAACTGACAGGAACAGTAGCTCCTCTTCAGTCCAATACACTGTACTTGCTGGGAACAGCCGTGAGGGCTATTTGCACTGTGTATGGAAAAGGGAGCACAATAGTGACTTTCCTTATCAGAAAACAACTCTTGCTCTTAGGACCAAAAACTACATGTGATTCAACTCCACTTAGGACTGGGAAACAAACACTAGCTCTCCTTACAAGATACACACTCTGCTTTTGAGAAAAGAGCACTCTTCTACCCTACTGTGTTTCCTATAGGGCCAGAACAGTGAGCTTGCTTAAAACAAAAGAGCTGTGCTTCCTACACACAGGGGCCATATCTAGTTCAACTCTGCTTAGGAAACTGACAAGAACAGTAGATCCTCTTCAGTCCAATACACTGTACTTGCTGGGAACATATGCCAGTGCTATTTGCCCTGTGTATGGCAATGGGAGCACAATAGTGACTCTTCTTACCAGAAAACAACTCCCTTGCTTGTAGGACCAGAAACTGCATGTGATTCAACTCCTTTTAGGACTGGGAAACAAATGCTATCTCGCCTTACAAGAAACACACTCTGCTTTTGAGAAAAGAGCACTCTTCTACTCTACTGTGTTTCCTACGGTGTCCGAACAGTGAGCTTGCTCAGAACAAAAGAACTGTGCTTCCTACACAAATGGGCCATATCTAGTTCAACTCTACTTAGGAAACTGACAAGAACAGTATCTCCTCTTCAGACCAATACACTGTACTTGCTGGGAGCAGACGCGAGTGCTATTTGAACCGTGTATGGCAATGGGAGCGAAAATAGTGACTCTTCTTACCAGAAAACAACTCTTGCTCGTAGGACCAGAATCTACATGGGACTCAACTCTATTTCTGACTGGGAAACAAACACTAGGTTGCCTTAAAGAAACACACTCTGCTTTTGAGAAAAGAGCACTCTTCTACTCTACTGTGTTTCCTATGGTTCTGAACAGTGAGCTTGCTGAGAACAAAGGAACTGTGCTTCCTACATACACGGGCCATATCTAGTTTTATTCTGCTTAAGAAACTGACAAGAACAGTAGCTCCTCTTCAGTCTAATACACTGTACTTGCTGGGAACATATGCGAGATCTATTTGCATTATGTATGGCAATGGGAGCGCAACAGTGACTCTTCTTACCAGAAAAAAAACTCTTGCTCGGAGGAACAGAAACTGCATGTGAATCAACTCCATTTAGGACTGGGAAACAAACGCTAGCTCGCCTTACAAGAAACACACTCTGCTTTTGAGAAAAGAGACACTCTTCTACTCTACTGTGTTTCCTTTAGGGCCAGAACAGGAAGCTTGCTCAGAGCAAAAGAACTGTAATTCCTACACACATGGGCCATATCTAGTTCAACTCTTCTTAGGAAACTGACAAGAACAGTAGCTCATCTTCAGTCCAATTCACTGTTCTTGCTGGGAACAGACATGAGTGCTATTTGCATTGTCTACGGCAATGGAAGCTCAATACTGACTCTTATTATTAGAAAACAACTCTTGCTCATAGGACCTGAAACTGCATGTGATTCATCTCCATTTAGGACTGGGAAACAAACGCTAGCTCGCATTACGAGAAACACAATCTGCTTTTGAGAAAAGAGCACTCTTCTACTGTACTGTGTTTCCTATTGGGTCAGAACAGTGAGCTTGCTAAGAACAAAAGAACTGTGCTTCCTACACACACGAACCATATCTAGTTCAATTCTGCTTAGGACACTGACAAGAACATTAGATCCTCTTCAGTCCAATACACTGTACATGCTGGGAAGAGACGCTAGTGCTATTTGCACTGTGTATGACAATGCGAGCACAATAGTGACTCTTCTTACCAGAAAACAACTCTTGCTCGTAGGACCAGAAACTGCATGTGATTCAACTCCATTTAGGACTGGAAAACAAACGCAAGCTTGCCTTACAAGAAACACACTCTGCTTTGGAAAAAAGAGCACCCTTCTACTCTACTGTGTTTCCTATGGGTTCCAAACAGTGCGCTTGCTCAGAAAAAAAGAACTGTGCTTCCTACACACACGGGCCATATCTAGTTCAACTCTGCTTAGGAACTTGACAAGAACAGTAGCCACTCTTCAGTCCAATACACTGTACTTGCTGGGAACAGACGCGAGTGCTATTTGCACTGTGTATGGCAATGGAGCGCAATAGTGACTCTTCTTACCAGAAAACAACTCTTGCTCGTAGGACCAGAAACTGCATGTGAATAAACTCCATTTAGGACTGGGAAACAAACACTAGCTCGCCTTACAAGAAACACACTCTGCTTTTGAGAAAAGAGCACTCTTCTACTCTACTGTGTTTCCTATAGGGCCAGAACAGTGAGCTTGCTCAGAACATAAGAACTGTGCTTCCTACACACACGGGCCATATCTAGTTCAACTCTGCTTATGAAACTGACAAGAACAGTAGCTCCTCTTCAGTCCAATACACTGTACTTGCTCGGAACAGACGCGAGTGCTATTTGCACTGTGTATGGCAATTGGAGCACAATAGTGACTTGTCTTACCAGAAAACAACTCTTGCTCGTGGGACAAAAAACTGCATGTGACTCAACTCCATTTATGACTGGGAAACAAGCGCTAGCTCGCCTTACAAGAAACACACTCTGCTTTTGAGAAAAGAGCACTCTTCTACTCTACTGTGTTTCCTATGTGTTCCGAACAGTGAGCTTGCTCAGAACAAAAAAACTGTGCTTCCTACACACACGGCCATATCTAGTTCAAGTCTGCTTAGGAACCTGACAAGAACAGTAGCTCCTCTTCAGTCAAATACACTGTACTTCCTGGGAACAGACGCCAGTGCTATTTGTCCTGTGTATGGCAATGGCAGCGCAATAGTGACTCTTCTTACCAGAAAACAACTCTTGCTCATAGGACCAGAAACTGCATGTGATTCATCTCCATTTAGGACTGGGAAACAAACTCAAGCTCGCTTTACAAGAAACACACTCTACTTTTGAGAAAAGATGACTTTTCTACTCTACTGTGTTTCCTATAGGGCCAGAACAGTGAGCTTGCTCAGAAAAAAAGAACTGTGCTTCCTACACACACGGACCATATCTAGTTCAACTCTGCTTAGGAAACTGAGAAGAACAGTAGCTCCTCTTCAGTCCAATACACTGTACTTGCTGGGAACAGACGGGATGGCTATTTGCACTGTGTATGTCAATGGGAGCGCAATAGTGACTTTCCTTACCAGAAAACAACTCTTGCTCGTAGGACCAGAAACTGCATGTGATTCCACTCCATTTAGGACTGGGAAACAAATGTTAGCTCGCCTTACAGAAACACACTCTGCTTTAGAGAAAAGAGCACTCTTTTACTCTACTGTGTTTCCTATGGGATCCAAACAGTGAGCTTGCTCAGAACAAAAGAATTGTGCTTCATACACATACGGACCATATCTAGTTCAACTCTGCTTAGGAAACTGACAAGAACAGTAGCTCCTATTCACTCCAATACACTGCACTTGCTGAGAAAAGACGCGAGTGCTATTTGCCTTGTGTAGGGTAATGGGAGCGCAATAGTGACTTTCCTTACCAGAAAACAACTCTTGCTCGTAGGACCAGAAACTGCATGTGATTCAACTCCATTTAGGACTGGGAAACAAAAGCTAGCTCACCTTACAGAAACACACTCTGCTTTAGAGAAAAGAGCACTCTTCTACTCTACTGTGTTTCCTATGGTGTCAGAACAGTGAGCTTGCTCAGAACAACAGAACTGTGCTTCCTACACACATGGCCATAACTAGTTCAATTCTGCTTAGGAACCTGACAATAACAGTAGATCCTCTTCAGTCCAATACACTGTACGTGCTGGGAACAGACGCCAGTGCTATTTGTCCTGTGTATGGCAATGGCAGCACAATAGTGACTCTTCTTACCATAAAACAACTCTTGCACGTAGGACCAGAAACTACATGTGATTCAACTCCATTTAGGACTGGGAAACAAAAGCTAGCTCACCTTACAGAAACACACTCGGCTTTTGAGAAAATAGCACTCTTCTACTCTACTGTGTTTCCTATGTGTTGCGAAAAGTGAGCTTGCTCAGAACATGAGAACTGTGCTTCCTACACACACGGGCCATATCTAGTTCAACTCTGCTTTGGAAAATGAGAAGAACAGTAGCTCCTCTTCAGTCCAATACACTGTACTTGCTGGGAACAGACGGGAGGGCTATTTGTACTGTGTATGGCAATGGGAGCGCAATAGTGACTTTCCTTACCAGAAAACAACTCTTGCTCGTAGGACCAGAAACTGCATGTGATTCCACTCCATTTAGGACTGGGAAAAAAACGCTAGCTCGCCTTACAAGAAACACACTCTGTTTAGAGAAAAGAGCACTCTTCTACTCTACTGTGTTTCCTATGGGGTCCAAACAGTGAGCTTGCTCAGAACAAAAGAACTGTGCTTCCTACACACACGGACCATATCTAGTTCAACTCTGCTTAGGAAACTGACAAGAACAGTAGCTCCTATTCAGTCCAATACACTGTACTTGCTGGGAAAAGACGCGAATGCTATTTGCCTTGTATAGGGCAATGGGAGCACAATAGTGACTTTCCTTACCAGAAAACAACTCTTGCTTGTAGGACCAGAAACTGCATGTGACTCAACTCCATTTAGGACTGGGATAAAAACGCTAGCTCGCCTTACAAGAAACACACTCGGCTTTTGAGAAAAGAGCACTCTTCTACTCTAGTGTGTTTCCTATGGGGTCCGAACAGTGAGCTTGCTGAGAAAAAAAAGAATTGTACTTCCTAAACAGGCGGGCCATATCTAGTTCAGTTCTGCTTAGGAAACTGAACAAGAACAGTAGATCCTCTTCAGTCCAATACACAGTACATGCTGGGAACAGACGCGAGTGCTATTTGCCCTGTGTATGACAATGCGAGCACAATAGTGTCTCATCTTACCAGAAAAATACTCTTGCTCATATTACCAGAAACTGCATGGGATTCAACTCAATTTAAGACTGGTAAACAAACGATAGCTCGCCTTACAAGAAACACACTCTGCTTTTGAGAAAAGAGCACTCTTCTATTCCACTGTGTTTCTTATGGGGCCAGAACAATGAGCTTTCTCAGAACAAAAGAACTGTGCTTACTACACACGGGCCATATCTTGTTCAACTCTGCTTAGGAAACTGACAGGAACAGTAGCTCCTCTTCAATCCAATACACTGCAATTGCTGGGAAGAGACGCGTGTCCTATTTGCACTGTATATGGCAATTCGACCACAATATTGACTCTTCTTACCAGAAAACAACTCTTGCTTGTAGGACCAGAAACTGCATGTGATTCAACTCCATTTATTACTGGGAAACAATCGCTAGCTTGCCTTACAAGAAACCCACTCTGCTTTTGAGAAAAGAGCACTCTTCTACTCTAGTGTGTTTCCTATAGGGCCAGAACAGTGAGCTTGCTCAGAACAAAGAACTGTGCTTCCTGCACACACGGGCCATATCTAGTTCAACTCTGCTTAGGAAACTGATAAGAACAGTAGCTCCTCTTCAGTCCAATACACTGTACTTGCTGGGAACAGACACGAGTGCTATTTGCACTGTGTATGGCAATGGGAGCACAATAGTAACTCTTCTTACTAGAAAACAACTCTTGATAGTAGGACTAGAAACTGCATGTGATTCAACTCCATTTAGGACTGGGAAACAAACGATAGCTCGCCGTACAAGAAACACACTCTGCTTTTGAGAAAAGAGCACTCTTCTACTCTAGTGTGTTTCCTATGGTGTCTGAACACTGTGCTTGCTCAGAAAAAAAGAACTGTGCTTCCTACACCCACGGGCCATATCTAGTTCAACTCTGCTTAGGAAACTGACAAGAACAGTAGCTCCTCTTCAGTCCAATACACTGTACTTGCTGGGAACAGACAAGAGTGCTATTTGCACTGTGTATGGCAATGGGAGCACAATAGTGACTCTTCTTACTAGAAAACAACTCTTGATCGTAGGACTAGAAACAGCATGTGATTCAACTCCATTTAGGACTGGGAAACAAACACTAGCTCGCCTTACAAGAAACACACTCTGCTTTTGAGAAAAGAGCACTCATCTACTCTAGTGTGTTTCCAATGGTGTCTGAACAGTGAGGTTGCTCAGACCAAAGAACTGTGCTTCCTAAACACACGGGCCATATCTAGTTAAACTCTGCTTAGGAAACTGACAAGAACAGTAGCTTCTCTTCAGTACAATACACTGTACTTGCTGGGAACAGACGGGAGAGCTATTTGCACTGTGTATGGCAATGGTAGCACAATAGAGACTCTTATTACCAGAAAACAACTCTTGCTCATAGGACCAGAAACTGCATGTGATTCATCTCCATTTAGGCCTGGGAAACAAATGCTAGCTCGCCTTACAAGAAACACACTCTACTTTTGAGAAATGAGCATTCATCTACTCTACTGTGTTTCCTGTAGGGCCAGAACAGTGAGCTTTCTCAGAACAAAGAACTGTGCTTCCTACACACACGGGCCATATCTAGTTCAACTCTGCTTAGGAAACTGACAAGAACAGTAGCTCCTCTTCTGTCCAATACACGGTACTTGCTGGGAAAAGACGCGAGTGCTATTTGCACTGTGTATGGCAATGGGAGTGCAATAGTAACTCTTCTTACTAGAAAACAGCTCTTGATCGTAGGACTAGAAACTGCATGTGATTCAACTCCATTTAGGACTGTGAAACAAACGCTAGCTTGCCTTACAAGAAACACTCTCTGCTTTTGAGAAAAGAGCACTCTTCTACTCTAGTGTGTTTCCTATGGTGTCCGAACACTGAGCTTCCTCAGAACAAAAGAACTGTGCTTCCTACACACACGGGCCATATCTAGATCAACTCTGCTTAGGAAACTGACAAGAACAGTAGCTCCTCTTCAGTCCAATACACTGTACTTGCTGGGAACAGATGCGAGAGTTATTTGCACTGTATAGGCAATGGGAGCGCAATAGAGACTCTTCTTACCAGAAAACAACTCTTGCTCGTAGGACCAGAAACTGCATGTGATTCAACTCCATTTAGGACTAGGAAACAAAAGCTAGCTCACCTTACAAGAAAAACACTCTAATTTTGAGAAATGAGCATTCTTCTACTCTAGTGTGTTTCCTATAGGGCCAGAACAGTAAGCTTGCTCAGAACAAAAGAACTGTACTTCCTACAGACACGGTCACATCTAGTTCAACTCTGCTTAGGATACTGACAAGAACAGTAGCTCCACTTCAGTCCAATTCACTGTTCTTGCTGGGAACAGACGCGAGTGCTCTTTGCACTGTGTATGGCAATGGAAGCACAATAGTGTCTCTTATTACCAGAAAACAACTCTTGCTCATAGGACCAGAAACTGCATGTGATTCAACTCCATTTAGGACTGGGAAATAATCGCTAGCTCGCCTTACAGGAAACACACTCTGCTTTTGAGAAAAGAGCAGTCTTCTACTCTACTGTGTTTCCTATGGTGTCCGAACAGTGAGCTTGCTCATAACAAAAAACTGTGCTTCCTACACACACGGGCCATATCTAGTTCAACTCTGCTTAGGAAACTGACAAGAACAGTAGCTCCTCTTCAGTCCAATACAATGTACTTGCTGGGAACAGACGCGAGAGCAATTTGCTCTGGGTATGGCAATGGTAGCGCAATAGTGACTTTCCTTACCAGAAAACAACTCTTGCTCATAGGAACAGAAACTGCATGGGAATAAACTGCATTTAGGACTTGGAAACAAACGCTAGCTCGCCTTACAAGAAACACACTCTGCTTTTGAGAAAAGAGCACTCTTCTACTCTAGTGTGTTTCCTATGGTGTCCGAACACTGAGCTTGCTCAGAACAAAAGAACTGTGCTTCCTACACCCACGGGCCATATCTAGTTCAACTCTGCTTAGGAAACTGACATGAACAGTAGCTTCTGTTCAGTACAATACACTGTACTTGCTGGGAACAGACGCCAGTGCTATTTGCCCTGTGTATGACAATGGGAGCACAATAGAGACTATTCTTACCAGAAAACAATACTTGCTTGTAGGACCAGAAACTGCATGTGACTCAACTCCATTTAGGAATGGAAAACAAACGCAGGCTCGCCTTACAAGAAACCCACTCTGCTTTTGAGAAAAGAGCACTCTTCTACTCTACTGTGTTTCCTATGGGTTCCCAACAGTGAGCTTGCTCAGAACAAAAGAACTGTGCTTCCTACACACATGGATCATATCTAGTTCAACTCTGCTTAGGAAACTGAGAAGAACAGTAGCTCCTCTTCAGTCCAATACACTGTACTTGCTGGGAACAGACGGGAGGGCTATTCGCACTGTGTATGGCAATGAGAGCGCAATAGTGACTTTCCTTACCAGAAAACAACTCTTGCTCCTAGGACCAGAAACTTCATGTGATTCAACTCCATTTAGGAATGGAAAACAAACGCTAGCTCGCCTTACAAAAAACACACTCTGCTTTTGAGAAAAAAGCACTCTTCTACTTTACTGTGTTCCCTATGTGGTCCGAACAGTGAGCTTGCTCAGAACAAAAAAACTGTGCTTCCTACACACACGGCCATATCTAGTTCAAGTCTGCTTAGGAACCTGACAAGAACAGTAGATCTTCTTCAGTCCAATACACTGTACTTGCTGCGAACAGACGCCAGTGCTATTTGTCCTGTGTATGGCAATGGCAGCGCAATAGTGAGTCTTCTTACCAGAAAACAACTCTTGCTTGTAGTACCAAAAACTGCATGGGATTCTACTCCATTTAGGACTGCGAAACAAACGCTAGCTTGCCTTACAAGAAACACACTCTGCTTTAGAGAAAAGAACACTCTTCTACTCTACTGTGTTTCCTATGGGTTCCAAACAGTGAGCTTGCTCAGAACAAAAGAACTGTGCTTCCTACACACATGGATCATATCTAGTTCAACTCTGCTTAGGAAACTGACAAGAACAGTAGCTCCTCTTCAGTCCAATAAACTGTACTTGCTGGGAGCAGACGCGAGTGCTCTTTGCACTATGTATGTCAATGGGAGCGCAATAGTGACTCTTCTTACCAGAAAAGAACTCTTGCTCATAGGACTAGAAACTGCATGTGTATCAACTCTATTTAGGACTGGGAATCAAACGCTAGCTCACCTTAAAAGAAACACACTCTGCTTCTGAGAAAGAGCACTCTTCTACTCTACTGTGTTTCCTATAGGGCCAGAACAGTGAGCTTGCTAGGAACAAAAGAACTGTGCTTCCTACACACATGGGCCATATGTAGTTCAACTCTCCTTAGGAAACTGACAAGAACAGTAGCTCCTCTTCAGTACAATTCACTGTTCTTGCTGGGAACAGACGCGAGTTTTATTTGCACTGTGTACGTCAATGTGAGCGCAATAGTTACTCTTCTTACCAGAAAACAACTCTTGCTCTTAGGACCAGAAACTGCATGTGATTCAATTCCATTTAGGACTGGGAAACAACAGCTAGCTCGCCTTACAAGAAAAACACTCTACTTTTGAGAAATGAGCATTCTTCTACACTACTGTGTTTCCTATAGGGCCAGAACAGTGAGCTTGCTCAGAAAAAAAAGAACTGTGCTTCCTACACACACGCGCCATATCTAGTTCAACTCTGCTTAGGATACTGACAAGAACAGTAGCTCCACTTCAGTCCAATTCACTGTTCTTGCTGGCAACAGACGCGAGTGCTATTTGCACTGTGTATGGCAATGGAAGCACAATATTGACTCTTCTAACCATAAAACAACTCTTGCTCGTAGGACCAGAAACTGCATGTGATTCAACTCCATTTAGGACTGGGAAATAATAGCTAGCTCGCCTTACAGGAAACACACTCTGCTTTTGAGAAAAGAGCACTCTTCTACTCTACTGTGTTTCCTATGGTGTCTGAACAGTGAGCTTACTCATAACAAAAAACTGTGCTTCCTACACACAGGGGCCATATCTACTTCAACTCTGCTTAGGAAACTGACAAGAACAGTAGCTCCTCTTCAGTCCAATACAATGTACTTGCTGGGAACAGACGCGAGTGCAATTTGCTCTGTGCATGACAATGGTAGCGCAATAGTGAATTTCCTTACCAGAAAACAACTCTTGCTCATAGGAACAGAAACTGCATGGAATAAACTGCATTTAGGACTGGGAAACAAACACTAGCTCGCCTTACAAGAAACACACTCTGCTTTTGAGAAAAGAGCACTCTTCTATTCCACTGTGTTTCTTATGGGGCCAGAACAGTGAGCTTGCTCAGAACAAAAGAACTGTGCTTACTACACACACGGGCCATATCTTGTTCAACTCTGCTTAGGAAACTGACAAGAACAGTAGCTCCTCTTCAATCCAATACACTGCACTTGCTGGGAAGAGACGCGAGTCCTATTTGCACTGTATATGGCAATTGGACCACAATAATGACTCTTCTTACCAGAAAACAACTCTTGCTCGTAGGACCAGAAACTGCATGTGATTCAACTCCATTTGTTACTGGGAAACAATCGCTGGCTTGCCTTACAAGAAACCCACTCTGCTTTTGAGAAAAGAGCACTCTTCTACTCTAGTGTGTTTCCTATGGTGTCCGAGCAGTGAGCTTGCTCAGAAAAAAATAACTGTGCTTCCTACACCGACAGGCCATATCTAGTTCAACTCTGCTTAGGAAACTGACAAGAACAGTAGCTCCTCTTCAGTCCAATACACTGTACTTGCTGGGAACAGACAAGAGTGCTATTTGCACTGTGTATGGCAATGGGAGGACAATAGTGACTCTTCTTACTAGAAAACAACTCTTGATCATAGGACTAGAAACAGCATGTGATTCAACTCCATTTAGGACTGGGAAACAAACGCTAGCTCGCCTTACAAGAAACACACTGTGCTTTTGAGAAAAGAGCACTTATCTACTCTAGTGTGTTTCCAATGGTGTCCGAACAGTGAGGTTGCTCAGACCAAAGAACTGTGCTTCCTAAATACACGGGCCATATCTAGTTAAACTCTGCTTAGGAAACTGACAAGAACAGTAGCTTCTCTTCAGTACAATACACTGTACTTGCTGGGAACAGACGCCAGTGCTATTTGCCCTGTGTATGACAATGGGAGCACAATAGAGACTATTCTTACCAGAAAACAACACTTGCTCGTAGGACCAGAAACTGCATGTGACTCAACTCCATTTAGGACTGGGAAACAAACGCAGGCTCGCCTTACAAGAAACACACTCTACTTTTGAGAAATGAGCATTCATCTACTCTACTGTGTTACCTATAGGGCCAGAACAGTGAAGTTGCTCAGAACAAAGAACTGTGCTTCCTACACACACGGGCCATATCTAGTTCAACTAAGCTTAGGAAACTGACAAGAACAGTAGCTCTTCTTCTGTCCAATACACGGTACTTGCTGGGAAAAGACGCGAATGCTATTTGCACTGTGTATGGCAATGGGAGTGCAATAGTATCTCTTCTTACTAGAAAACAGCTCTTGATTGTAGGACTAGAAACTGCATGTGATTCAACTCCATTTAGGACTGTGAAACAAACGCTAGCTCGCCTTACAAGAAACACACTCTGCTTTTGAGAAAAGAGCACTCTTCTACTCTAGTGTGTTTCCTATGGTATCTGAACACTGAGCTTGCTCAGAACAAATGAACTGCGCTTCCTACACACACGGGCCATATCTAGATCAACTCTGCTTAGGAAACTGACAAGAACAGTAGCTCCTCTTCAGTCCAATACACTGTACTTGCTGGGAACAGACGCGAGAGTTATTTGCACTGTATATGGCAATGGGAGCGCAATAGAGACTCTTCTTACCAGAAAACAACTCTTGCTCTTAAGACCAGAAACTGCATGTGATTCAACTCCATTTAGGACTGGGAAACAAAAGCTAGCTCACCTTACAAGAAAAACACTCTACTTTTGAGAAATGAGCATTTTTCTACTCTAGTGTGTTTCCTATAGGGCCAGAACAGTGAGCTTGCTCAGAACAAAAGAACTGTGCTTCCTACACACACGGGCCATATCTAGTTCAACTCTGCTTAGGATACTGACAAGAACAGTAGCTCCACTTCAGTCCAATTCACTGTTCTTGCTGGGAACAGACGCGAGTGCTATTTGCACTGTGTATGGCAATGGAAGCACAATAGTGACTCTTATTACCAGAAAACAACTCTTGCTCATAGAACCAGAAACTGCATGTGATTCAACTCCATTTAGGACTGGGAAATAATCGCTAGCTCGCCTTACAGGAAACACACTCTGCTTTTGAGTAAAGAGCACTCTTCTACTCTACTGTTTTTCCTATGGTGTCTGAACAGTGAGCTTGATCAGAACAAAAGAACTGTGCTTCCTACACCCACGGGCCATATCTAGTTCAACTCTGCTTAGGAAACTGACAAGAACAGTAGCTCCTCTTCAGTCCAATACACTGTACTTGCTGGTAACAGACGCGAGTGCTATTTGCACTGTGTATGGCAGTGGGAGCACAATAGTAAATCTTCTTACTAGAAAACAACTCTTGATCGTAGGACTAGAAACTGCATGTGATTCAAAACCACGTAGGACTGGGAAACAAACGCTACCTCGCCTTACAAGAAACACACTCTGCTTTTGAGAAAAGAGCACTCTTCTACTCTAGTGTGTTTCTTATGGTGTCCGAACACTGAGCTTGCTCAGAACAAAAGAACTGTGCTTCCTACACACACGGGCCATATCTAGTTCAACTCTGCTTAGGAAACTGACAAAAACAGTAGCTCTTCTTCTATCCAATAAACAGTACTTGCTGGGAAAAGACGCGAGTGCTATTTGCACTGTGTATGGCAATGGGAGTGCAATAGTAACTCTTCTTATTAGAAAACAGCTCTTGATTGTAGGACTAGAAACTAAATGTGATTCAACTCCATTTAGGACTGTGAAACAAACGCTAGCTCACCTTACAAGAACCACACTCTGCTTTTGAGAAAAGAGCACTCTTCTACTCTAGTGTGTTTCCTATGGTGTCCGAACACTGAGCTTGTTCAGAACAAAAGAACTGTGCTTCCTACACACACGGGCCATATCTAGATCAACTCGGCTTAGGAAACTGACAAGAACAGTAGCTCCTCTTCAGTCCAATACACTGTACTTGCTGGGAACAGACGCGAGAGGTATTTGCACTGTATATGGCAATGGGAGCGCACTACTCTTCATACCAGAAAACAACTCTTGCTTGTAGGACCAGAAACTGCATGTGATTCAACTCCATTTAGGACTGGGAAATAAAAGCTAGCTCGCCTTACAAGAAAAACACTCTACTTTTGAGAAATGAGCATTCTTCTACTCTACTGTGTTTCCTAAAGGGCCAGAACAGTGAGCTTGCTCAGAACAAAAGAACTGTGCTTCCTACAGACAAGCGCCATATCTAGTTCAACTCTGTTTAGGATACTGACAAGAACAGTAGCTCCACTTCAGTCCAATTCACTGTTCTTGCTGGGAACAGACGCGAGTGCTATTTGCACTGTGTATGGCAATGGAAGCACAATAGTGACTCTTATTACCAGAAAACAACTCTTCCTCATAGGACCAGAAACTGCATTTGATTCAACTCCATTTAGGACTGGGAAATAATTGCTAGCTCGCCTTACAGGAAACACACTCTGCTTTTGAGTAAAGAGCACTCTTCTAATCTACTGTGTTTCCTATGGTGTCCGAACACTGAGCTTGCTCAGAACAAAAGAAATGTGATTTCTACACCCACGGGCCATATCTAGTTCAACTCTGCTTAGGAAACTGACAAGAACAGTAGCTCCTCTTCAGTCCAATACTCTGTACTTGCTGGGAACAGACGCGACAGCTATTTGTACGGTGTATGGCAATGGGAGCACAATAGAGACTCTTCTTACCAGAAAACAACTCTTCCTCATAGGACCAGAAACTGCATGTGATTCATCTCCATTTAGGCCTGGGAAACAAATGCTAGCTTGCCCTACAAGAAACACACTCTGCTTTTGAGAAATGAGCATTCATCTACTCTACTGTGTTTCCTATAGGGCCAGAACAGTGAGCTTGCTCAGAACAAAAGAACTGTGCTTCCTACACACACGGGACATATCTAGTTCAACTCTGCTAAGGAAACTGACAAGAACAGGAGCCCCTCTTGTGTCCAATACACTGTACATGCTGGGAACAGAGGACCGTGCTATTTGCCCTGTGTATGACAATGGGAGCACAATAGTGACTCTTCTTACCAGAAAACAACTCTTGCACGTAGGACCAGAAACTGCATGTGATTCAACTCCATTTAGGACTGGGAAACAAACGCTAGCTCACCTTACAAGAAATACACTCTGCTTTTGAGAAAAGAGCACTCTTCTACTCTACTGTGTTTCCAATAGAGCCAGAACAGTGAGCTTGCTCAGAACAAAAGAACTGTGCCTCATACACACAGGGGCCATATCTAGTTCAACTCTGCTTATGAAACTGACAGGAATAGTAGCTCCTCATCCGTCCAATACACTGTACATGCTGGGAACAGATGCCAGTGCTGTTTGCCCTGTGTTGACAAGGGAGCTCAATAGTTACTCATCTTACGAGAAAACAACTCTTGCTCATAAGACCAGAAACTGCATGTGATTCAACTCCATTTAGGACTGGGAAACAAACGCTAGCTCGCCTTACAAGAAACACACTCTGCTTTTGAGAAAAGAGCACCTTTCTACCCTACTGTGTTACCTATGGAGTCCGAACTGTGAGCTTTTCCGAACAAAAGAACTGTGCTTCCTACACACACGGGCCATATCTAGTTCAACTCTGCTTAGGAAACTGAGAAGAACAGTAGCTCCTCTTCAGTCCAATACACCGTACTTGCTGGGAACAGACGGGAGGGCTATTTGCACTGTGTATGGCAATGAGAGCGCAATAGTGACTTTCCTTACCAGAAAACAACTCTTGCTTGTAGGACCAAAAACTGCATGTGATTCAACTCCATTTAGAACTGGGAAACAAACGCTAGCTCGCCTTACAAGAAACACACTTTGCTTTTGATAAAAGATCACTCTTCTACTCTACAGTGTTTCCTAAAGGCCAGAACAGTGAGCTTGCTCACAACAAAAGAACTGTGCTTCCTACACACAGGGGCCATATCTAGTTCAACTCTGCTTAAGAAACTTACAAGAGCCGGGCGGTGGTGGCGCACGCCTTTAATCCCAGCACTCGGGAGGCAGAGCCAGGCGGATCTCTGTGAGTTCGAGGCCAGCCTGGACTACCAAGTGAGTTCCAGGAAAGGCGCAAAGCTACACAGAGAAACCCTGTCTCGAAAAACAAAAAAAAAAAAAAAAAAAAAAGAAACTGACAAGAACAGTAGCTCCTCTTCAGTCCAAAACACTGTACTTGCTGGGAACAGATGCGAGTGCTATTTGCACTGTGTATGGCAATGGGAGCGCAATAATGACTTTCCTTACCAGAAAACAACTCTAGCTCGTAGGACCAAAATCTGCATGTGATTCCACTCCATTTAGGACTAGGAAACAAACGCTAGCTCGCCTTAAAGAAACACACTCTGCTTTTGAGAAAAGAGCACTCTTCTACTCTACTGTGTTTCCTATAGGGCCAAAACAGTGAGCTTGCTCAGAATAAAAGAACTGTGCTTCCTACACACACGGGCCATATCTAGTTCAATTCTGCTTAGGAAACGGACAAGAACAGTAGCTTCGCTTCAGTCCAATACACGGTACTTGATGGGAACAGACGTGAGTGCTATTTGCACTGTGTGTGGCAACGGGAGCGCAATAAAGACTTTCCTTACCAGAAAATAATTCTTGCTCGTAGGACAAGAAACTGCATGTGATTCAACTCTATTTAGAACTGGGAAACAAACTCTAGATTGCATTAAAATAAACACACTCCTCTTTTGAGAAAAGAGCAATCTTATACTCTACTGTGTTTCGTATGGGATCCGAAGAGTGAGCTTGCTCAGAAAAAAAGAAGTGTGCTTCCTAAACACACGGGCAATATCTAGTTCAACTCTGCTTAGGAAACAGACAAGAACAGTAGCACCTCTTCAGTCCAATACACTGTACTTGCTGGGAACAGACGCCAGTGCTAATTGCACTGTGTATGGCAATGGGAGCGCAATAGTGACTCTTCGTATCAGAAAACAACTCTTGCTCGTAGTACCAGAAACTGCATGGGATTCAACTCCTTTTAGGACTTGGAAACAAAAGCTAGCTCTCCTTACAAGAAACACACTCCGCTTTTAAGAAAAGAGCACTCTTCTACTCTACTGTGTTTCTTTTAGGGCCAGAACAGTGAGCTTGCTCAGAACAAAAGAACTGTGCTTCCTACACACATGGCCATATCTAGTTCAATTCTGCTTAGGAAACTGACAAGAACAGTAGATCATCTTCAGTCCCATACACTGTACTTGCTGGGAACAGACGCCAGTGCTATTTACCCTGAGTATAACAATGGGAGCGCAATAGTGACTCTTCTTACCAGAAAACAACTGTTGCTCCTAGGACCAGAAACTGCATGTGATTCAACTCCATTTAGTACGGGAAACAAACACTAGCTCGCCTTACAGGAAACACACTCTGCTTTTGAGAAAAGAGCACTCTTCTTCTCTACTGTGTTTCCTATAGGGCCAGAATAGTGAGCTTGCTCAGAACAAAAGAACTGTGCTTCCTACACACACGGGCTATATCTAGTTTAACTCTGCTTAGGAAACTGACAAGAAGAGTAGCTCCTCTTCAGTCCAATACATTGTACTTGCTGGGAACAGAGGCTAGCGCTATTTGCCCTGTGTATGACAATGGGAGTTCAATAGTGACTCTTCATACCAGAAAAATCTCTTGCTCGTAGGACCAGAAACTGCATGTGATTCAACTCCATTTAGGACTGCGAAACAAATGCTAGCTCGCCTTACAAAAACACACTCTGCTTTTGAGAATAGAGCACTCTTCTACAATACAGTGTTTCCTATGATGTCCGAACAGTAAGCTTGCTCAGAACAAAAAAACTGTGCTTCACACACACGGGCCATATCTAGTTCAACTCTACTTAGGAAACTGACAAGAACAGTAGCTCCTCTTCAGTCCAATACACTGTACTTATTGGGAACAGACTCGAGTGATATTTGCACTGTGTATGGCAATGGGAGCACAATAGTGACTTTCCTTACCAGAAAACAACTCTTGTTCGTAGGACCAAAAACTTCATGTCATTCAACTCCATTTAGGACTGGAAAACAAACACTAGCTCGCCTTACAAGAAACACACTCTGCTTTTGAGAAAAGATCACTCTTCTACTCTACTGTGTTTCCTATAGTGCCAGAACAGTGAGGTTGCTCAGAACAAAAGAACTTTGCTTCCTACACACACGGCCATATCTAGTTCAATTCAGCTTAGGAAACTGACAAGAACAGTAGATCCTCTTCAGTCCCATACACTGTACTTGCTGGGAACAGACGCCAGTGCTATTTGCCCTGTGCATGACAATGGGAGCGCAATAGTGACTCTTCTTACCAGAAAACAACTCTTGCTCATAGGACCAGAAACTGCATGTGATTCAACTCCATTTAGGACTGCGAAACAAATGCTAGCTCGCCTTACAAGAAACACACTCTGCTTTTGAGAAAAGAGCACTCTTCTACTCTCTGTGTTTCCTTTGGGGTCCAAATAGTGAGCTTGCTCTGAACAAAAGAACTGTGCTTCCTACACACACGGGCCATATCTAGTTCAACTCTGCTTAGGAAACTGACAAGAACAGTAGCTCCTCTTCAGTCCAATACACTGTACTTATTGGGAACAGACTGGAGTGATATTTGCACTGTGTATGGCAATGGGAGCACAATAGTGACTCTTCTTACCAGAAAACAACTCTTGCTCATAGGACCAGAAACTGCATGTGATTCAACTCCATTTAGGACGGGAAACAAACGCTAGCTCGTCTTACAAGAAACACTCTCTGCTTTTGAGAAAAGAACACTCTTCTACTCTACTGTGTTTCCTATAGGGCCAGAATAGTGAGCTTGCTCAGAACAAAAGAACTGTGCTTCCTACACACACGGCTATATCTAATTCAACTCTGCTTAGGAAACTGACAAGAACAGTAGCTCCTCTTCAGTCCAATACACTGTACTTGCTGCGAACAGACGCCAGTGCTGTTTGCCCTGTGTATGACAATGGGAGCTCAATAGTGATTCTTCTTACCAGAAAAAAACTCTTGCTCGTAGGACCAGAACCTGCATGTGATTTCACTCCATATAGGACTGCAAAACAAACACTAGCTCGCCTTACCAGAAACACACTCTGCTTCTGAGAAAAAAGCACTCTTCTACTCTACAGTGTTTCCTATGGGGTCCGAACAGTGAGCTTGCTAAGAACAAAACAACTGTGCTTCCTACACGCACGGGCCATATCTAGTTCAACTGTACTTAAAACTGACAAGAACAGTAGCTCCTCTTCAGTCCAATACACTGTACTTAATGGGAACAGACGCGAGTGCTATTTGCACTGTGTATGACAATGGGAGCGCAATAGTGACTCTTCTTACCAGAAAGCAACTCGTGCGCGTAGGACCAGAAACTGCATGTGATTCAACTCCATTTAGGACTGCGAAACAAACGCTAGCTCGCATTACAAGAAACACCCTCTGGTTTTGAGAAAAGAGCACTCTTCTACTCTTCTGTTTGTCCTTTGGGGTCCAAACAGTGAGCTTGCTCTGAACAAAAGAACTGTGCTTCCTACACACGGGCCATATCTAGTTGAACTCTGCTTAGGAAACTGACAAGAACAGTAGCTCAACTTCAGTACAACACACTGTACTTGCGGGGAACAGACGTGAGTGCTATTTGCACTATGTATGGCAATGGTAGCGCAAAAGTGACTCTCCTTACCAGAAAACAACTCTAGCTCATAGGACCAAAAACTGCATGTGATTCAACTCCATTTAGGACTGGAAACAAACGCTAGCTCACCTTACAAGAAACACACTCTGATTTTGAGAAAAGATAACTCTTCTACTCTACTGTGTTTCCTATAGGGTTAGAAGAGTGAGCTTGCTCAGAACAAAAGAACTGTGCTTCGTACACACGGGCCATATCTAGTTCAACTCTGCTTAGGAAACTGACAAGAACAGTAGCTCCTCTTCAGTACAATACACTGTACATGCTGGGAACAGACGCCAGTGCTATTTGCCCTGTGTATGACAATGGGAGCGCAATAGTGACTCTTGTTACCAGAAAACAACTCTTGCTCGTAGGACCAGAAACTGCATGTGATTCAACTCTATTTAGGACTGGGAAACAAACACTAGCTCGCCTTACAAGAAACAAACTCTGCTTTTGAGAAAAGAGCACTCTTCTACTCCACTGTGTTTCCTAAGGGGTCCGAACAGTGAGCTTGTTCAGAACAGAAGAACTGTGCTTCCTACACACACGGGCCATATCTAGTTCAACTCGGCTTAGGAAACTGACAAGAACAGTACCTCCTCTTCAGTCCAATACACTGTACTTGATGGGAACAGACGTGAGTCCTCTTTGTACTGTGTGTGCCAATAGGAGCGCAATAGTGACTTTCCTTACCAGAACACAACTCCTGCTCCTAGGATCAAAAACTGCATGTGATTCAACTCCATTTAGGACTGGGAAACAAACACTAGCTCGCCTTACAAGAAACACACTCTGCTTTTGAGGAAGAGCACTCTTCTACCCAACTGTGTTTCCTATGGGATCCGAACATGAGCTTGCTCAGAAAAAAAGAACTGTGCTTCCTACACACACGGGCAATATCTAGTTGAACTGTGCTTAGGAAACTGACAAGAACAGTAGCTCATCTTCAGTCCGATACAATGTACTTCCTGGTAAAAGACGCGAGTGCTATTTGCACTGTTTATGGCAATGGGAGCGCAATAGTGACTTTCCTTACAAGAAAACAACTCTTGCTCCTAGGAGCAAAAACTGCATGGGATTCAACTCCATTTAGGACTGGGAAAAAAACGCTAGCTAGCCTTACAAGAAACACACTCAGCTTTTGAGAAAAGAGCTCTCTTCTACTCTACTGTGTTTCCTATAGGGCCAAAACAGTGAGCTTGCTAAGAACAAAAAAAATGTGCTTCCTACACACGGCCATATCTAGTTCAATTCTGCTTAGGAAACTGACAAGAACAGTAGATCCTCTTCAGTCCAATACACTGTACTTGCTGGGAACAGACTCCAGGGCTATTTGCCCTGTGTATGACAATGGGAGCGCAATAGTGACACTTCTTACCAGAAACCAACTCTTGCTCGTAGGACCAGAAACTGCATGTGATTCAACTCCATTTAGGACTGGGAAACAAACGATAGCACGCCTTACATAAACACACTCTGCTTTTGAGAAAAGAGCAATCTTCTACTCTACTGTGTTTCCTATAGGGCCAGAATAGTGAGCTTGCTCAGAAGAAAAGAACTGTGCTTTCCTACACACACGGGTCATATCTAGTTTAACTGTGCTCAAGAAACTGACAAGAACAGTAGCTCCTCTTCAGTACAATACACTGTACTTGCTGGGAACAGATGCGAGTGCTATTGGCACTGTGTATGGCAATGGGAGCACAATAGTGACTCTTCTTACCAGAAAACAACTCTTGCTCGTAGGACCAGAAACTGCATGGGATTCAACTCCATTTAGGACTGGGAAACAAAAGCTAGCTCTCCTACCAGAAACATACTCTGCTTTTGAGAAAAGAGCACTCTTCTACTCTACTGTGTTTCCTATAGGGCCAAAACAGTGAGCTTGCTCAGAACAAAAGAACTGTGCTTCTTACACACACGGCCATATCTAGTTCAATTCTGCTTAGGAAACTGTCAAGAATAGTAGATCCTCTTCAGTCCAAAACACTGTACTTGCCTGGAACAGAAGCCAGTGCTATTTGCACTGTCTATGACAATGGGAGTACAATAGTGACTCTTCTTACCAGAAAACAACTCTTGCTGGTAGGACCAGAAACGGCATGTGATTCAACTCCATTTAGGACTGGGAAACAAACGCTAGCTCGCCTTACAAGAAACACACTCTGCTTTTGAGAAAAGAGCACTCTTCTACTCTACTGTGTTTCCTTTAGGGCCAGAACAGTGAGCTTGATCAGAACAAAAGAACTGTGCTTCCTACACACGGGCCATATCTAGTTCAACTCTGCTTAGGCACCTGACAAGAACAGTAGCTCCTCTTCAGTCCAATACACTGTACTTGCTGGGAACAGACGCGAGTGCTATTTGCACTGTGTATGGCAATGGGAGCACAATAGTTACTCTTCTTACCAGAAAACAACTCTTGCTCGTAGGACCAGAAGCTGCATGGGATTCAACTCCATTTAGGACTTGGAAACAAACACTAGCTCTCCTTACAAGAAACATACTCTGCTTTTGATAAAAGAGCACTCTTCTCCTCTACTGTGTTTCCTTATGGCCAGAACAGTGAGCTTGCTCAGAACAAAAGAACTGTGCTTCCTACACACATGGCCATATCTAGTTCAACTATGCTTATGAAACTGACAAGAACAGTAGATCCTCTTCAGTCCAATACACTGTACTTGCTGTTAACAGATGCATGTGCTATTTGCACTGTGTATGGCAATGGGAGGACAATAGTGACTTTCCTTACCAGAAAGCAACTCTTTATCATAGGACCAAAAACTGCATGTGATTCAACTCCATTTATGACTGGGAAACAAACGCTAGCTCGCCTTACAAGTAGCACACTCTGCTTTTGAGGAAGGAGCATTCTTCTACTCTACTGTTTTTCCTTTAGCGCCAGAACAGTGAGCATGCTCAGAACAAAAGAACTGTGCTTCCTACACACACGGGCCATATCTACTTCAACTCTGCTTAGAAAACTGACAGGAACACTAGCTCCTCTTCAGTCCAATACACTGTAATTGCTGGGAACAGACGCGAGTGCTATTTGAACTGTGTATGACAATGGGAGTACAATAGTGACTCTTCTTACCAGAAAACAACTCTTGCTCGTAGGACCAGAAACTGCATGTGATTCAACTCCATTTAGGACTGGGAAACAAAAGGTAGCTCGCCTTACAAGAAACACACTCTGCTTTTGAGAAAAGAGCACTCTTCTACTCTACTGGGTTTCCTATGGGGTCCGAACAGTGAGCTTGCTCAGAACAAAACAACTGTGCTTCCTACACACACGAGCCATATCTAACTCAACTCTGATTAGGAAACTTACGAGAACAGTAGCTCCTCTTCAATCCAATACACTGTACATGCTGGGAATAGACGCCAGTGCTATTCGCACTGTGTACAGCAATGGATGCACAATAGTGACTTCTTACCAGAAAACAACTCTTGCTCTTAGGACCTGAAACTGCATTTGATTCAATCCACTTAGGACTGGGAAACAAACGCTAGCTCGCCTTACCAGAAACATGCTCTGCTTTTGAGAATAGGGCACACAACTACTCTACTGTGTTTCCTATGGGGTCAAAACAGTGAGCTTGCTCAGAACAAAAGAACTGTGCTTCCTACACACACGGGTCATATCTAGTTCAACTCTGCTTAGGAAACTGACAAGAACAGTAGCTCTACTTCAGCCCAATACATTGTAATTGCTGTGAACAGACGTGAGTGCTATTTGCACTGTGTATGGCAATGGGAGCACAATAGTGACTTTCCTTACCAGAAAAAACTCTTGCTCATAGGACCAGAAACTGCATGTGTATTTCAACTCCATTTAGGACTGGGAAACAAAAGCTAGCTCTCCTTACAAGAAATGTACTCTGCTTTTGAGAAAAGAGCATTCTTCTACTCTACTGTGTTTCCTTTATGGCCAGAACAGTGAGCTTGCTCAGAACAAAAGAACTGTGCTTCCAACACACAAGGCCATATCTAGCTCAACTCTGCTTATGAAACTGACAAGAACAGTAGATCCTCTTCAGTCCAATACAGTGTACTTGCCGGGAACGGACGCCTGTGCTGTTTGCCCTGTGTATGACAATGGGAGCGCAATAGTGACTCTTCTTACCAGAAAACCACTCTTGCTCGTAGGACAAGAAACTGCATGTGATTCAACTACATTTAGGAGAGGGAAACAAACACGAGCTCGCCTTACAAGAAACACACTATGCTTTTGAGAAAAGGGCACTCTTCTACTCTACTGTGTTTCCTTTAGGGCCAGAATAGTGAGCTTGCTCAGAACAAAAGAACTGTGCTTCCTACACACACGGCCATATCTAGTTCAATTGTGCTTATGAAACTGACAAGAACAGTAGATCCTCCTCAGTCCAATACAGAGTACTTGCTGGGAACAGACGCCAGTGCTGTTTGCCCTGTTTATGACAATGGGAGCGCAATAGTGACTCTTCTTACCAGAAAACAACTCTTGCTCGTAGGACCAGAATCTCCTTGGAATTCAACTCCAATTAGGATTGGGAAACAAACTCTAGCTCGCCTTACAAGAAACAAACTTTGCTTCTGAGAAAAGGGCACTATTCTACTCTACTGTGTTTCCTATGGGGTCCGAACAGTGAGCTTGCTCAGAACAAAAGAACTGTGCTTCCTACACACACGGGCCATATCTAGTTCAACTCTGCTTAGGAAACTGACAAGAACAGTAGCTCCTCTTCAGTCCAATACACTGTACTTGCTGGGAACAGACGCGAGTGCTATTTGCACTGTGTATGGCAATGGGAGCGCCATAGTGATTTCCCTTACCAGAAAACAACTCTTGCTCGTAGGACCAAAAACTGCATGTGATTCAACTCCATTTAGGACTGGGAAACAAACACTAGCTCGCCTTACAAGAAACACTCTCTGCTTTTGAGAAAAGAGCACTCTTCTATTCTACTGTGTTTTCTATAGGTTTCAAACAGTGAGCTTGCTCAGAACAAAAGAATTGTGCATCCTTCACACACGGGCCATATCTAGTTCTACTCTGCTTATTAAACTGACAAGAACAGTAGCTCTTCTTCAGTCCAATACACTGTACTTGCTGGGAACAGACTCCAGTGCTATTTGCCCTGTGTATGACAATGGGAGCTCAAGTGTGACTCTTCTTACCAGAAAACAACTCTTGCTCGTAGGACCAGAAACTGCATGTGATTCAACGCCATTTAGGACTGGGAAACAAACGCTAGCTCGCCTTACAAGTAGCACACTCTGCTTTTGAGGAACGAGCACTCTTCTACTCTACTGTTTTTCCTTTAGCGCCAGAACAGTGAGCTTGCTCAGAACAAAAGAACTGTGCTTCCTACACAAACGAGCCATATCTAGTTCAACTCTGCTTAGGAAACTGAGAAGAACAGTAGCTCCTCTTCAGTCCAATACACTGTACTTGCTGCGAACAGGTGTGAGTGCTATTTGCACTGTGTATGACAATGGGAGCACAATAGTGACTCTTCTTACCAGAAAACAACTCTTGCTCTTAGGACCAGAAACTGCATGGGATTCAACTCCATTGCTGACTGGGAAACAAACACTAGCTCGCCTTACAAGAAACATACTCTGCTTTTGAGAAAAGAGCACTCTTCTACTCTACTGTTTTTTCTATGGGGTCCGAACAGTGAGCTTGCTCAGAACAAAAGAACTGTGCATCCTACAAACACGGGCCAAATCTAGTTCAACTCTGCTTAGGAACATGACAAGAACAGTAGCTCCTTTTCAGTCCAGTACACTGTACTTGCTGGGAACACACGCTAGGGCTATTTGTACTGTGTATGGCAAAAGGAGCGCAATAGTGACTATTCTAACCAGAAAACAACTCTTGCTCGTAAGACCAGAAACTGCATTTGTATTTCAACTCCATTTAGGACTGGGAAACAAACGCTAGCTCTCCTTACAAGAAACACACTCTGCTTTTGAGAAAAGAGCACTCTTCTACTCTACTGTGTTTCCTATAGGGCCAGAATAGTGAGCTTTCTCAGAACAAAAGAACTGTGCTTCCTACACTCACGGCCATATCTAGTTCAATTCTGCTTAGGAAACTGACAACAACAGTAGATCCTCTTCAGTCCAATACACTGTACATGCTGGGAATAGACGCCAGTGCTATTTGCCCTGTGTATGAGAAGGGGGCGCAATAATGACTCTTCTTACCAGAAAACAACTCTTGCTCGTAGGAACGCAAACTGCATATGACTCAACTCCACTTAGGACAGGAAAACAAATGCTAGCTTGCCTTACAAGAAACACACTATGCTTTTGAGAAAAGGGCACTCTTCTACTCTACAGTGTTTCCTATGGGGTCTGAACAATGAGCTTGCTCAGAACAAAAGAACTGTGCATCCTACACACACGGGCCATATCCAGTTCAACTCTGCTTAGGAAACTGACAAGAACAGTAGCTCCTCTTCAGTCCAATACACTGTACTTGATGGGAACAGACCCGAGTCATATTTGCACAATGTTTGTCAATGGGAGCTCAATAGTGACTTTACTTACCAGAAAACAACTCCTGCTGGTAGGAACAAAAACTGCATGTGATTCAACTCCATTTATGACTGGGAAACAAACGCTAGCTAGCCTTACAAGAAACACACTCTGCTTTTGAGAAAAGAGCACTCTTCTACTCTACTGTGTTTCCTATAGGGCCAAAACAGTGAGCTTGCTCAGAACAAAAGAACTGTGCTTCCAAAACACACGGCCATATCTAGTTCAGTTCTGCTTAGGAAACTGACAAGAACAGTAGATCCTCTTCAGTCCAATACACTGTACTTGCTGATAAGAGACGTGAGTGCTATTTGAACTGTGTATGACAATGGGAGCACAATAGTGACTCTTCTTACCAGAAAACAACTCTTGCTTGTAGGACAAGAAACTGCATGTGATTCAACTCCATTTAGGAGGGGAAGCAAACGCTAGCGTGCCTTACAAGAAACACACTCTGCTTTTGAGAAAAGAGCACTCTTCTACTCTACTGTGTTTCCTATAGGGCCAGAATAGTGAGCTTGCTCAGAACAAAAGAACTGTGCTTCCTACACACACGGTTCATATCTAGTTTAACTGTGCTTAGGAAACTGACAAGAACAGTAGCTGCTCTTCAATCCAATACACTGTACTTGCTGGGAACAGACGCGAGTGCTATTTGCACTGTGTATGGCAATGGGAGCACAATAGTTACTCTTCTTACCAGAAAACTCTCTTGCTCGTAGGACCAGAAGCTGCATGGGATTCAACTCAATTTAGGACTTGGAAACAAAAGTTAGCTCTCCTTACAAGAAACATACTCTGCTTTTGATAAAAGAGCACTCTTCAACTCTACTGTGTTTCCTTTATGGCCAGAACAGTGAGCTTGCTCAGAACAAAAGAACTGTGCTTATAACACACATGGCCATATCTAGTTCAACTCTGCTTAGGAAACTGACAAGAACAGTAGATCCTCTTCAGTCCAATACAGTGTACTTGCTGGGAACAGACGCCAGTGCTGTTTGCCCTGTGTATGACAATGGGAGCACAATAGTGACTCTTCTTACCAGAAAACAACTCTTGCTTGTAGGACCAGAAACTGCATGGGATTCAACTCCTTTTTGGATTAGGAAACAAACGCTAACTTGCCTCACAAGAAACCCACTCTGCTTCTGAGAAAAGGGCACTCTTCTACTCTACTGTGTTTCCTATGGGGTCCGAACAGTGAGCTTGCTCAGAACAAAAGAACTGTGCATCCTACACACACGGGCCATATCCAGTTCAACTCTGCTTAGGAAACTGACAAGAACAGTAGCTCCTCTTCAGTCCAATACACTGTACTTGATGGGAACAGACCCGAGTCATATTTGCACAATGTTTGTCAATGGGAGCTCAATAGTGACTTTA
The DNA here is from genome assembly GCF_949786415.1 of Peromyscus eremicus. NCBI lineage: Eukaryota > Metazoa > Chordata > Mammalia > Rodentia > Cricetidae > Peromyscus > Peromyscus eremicus. The sequence goes on along the minus strand of NW_026735278.1, from coordinate 48,448 downwards.
CTTACCAGAAAACAACTCCTGCTGGTAGGAACAAAAACTGCATGTGATTCAACTCCATTTATGACTGGGAAACAAACGCTAGCTAGCCTTACAAGAAACACACTCTGCTTTTGAGAAAAGAGCACTCTTCTACTCTACTGTGTTTCCTATAGGGCCAAAACAGTGAGCTTGCTCAGAACAAAAGAACTGTGCTTCCAAAACACACGGCCATATCTAGTTCAGTTCTGCTTAGGAAACTGACAAGAACAGTAGATCCTCTTCAGTCCAATACACTGTACTTGCTGATAAGAGACGTGAGTGCTATTTGAACTGTGTATGACAATGGGAGCACAATAGTGACTCTTCTTACCAGAAAACAACTCTTGCTTGTAGGACAAGAAACTGCATGTGATTCAACTCCATTTAGGAGGGGAAGCAAACGCTAGCGTGCCTTACAAGAAACACACTCTGCTTTTGAGAAAAGAGCACTCTTCTACTCTACTGTGTTTCCTATAGGGCCAGAATAGTGAGCTTGCTCAGAACAAAAGAACTGTGCTTCCTACACACACGGTTCATATCTAGTTTAACTGTGCTTAGGAAACTGACAAGAACAGTAGCTGCTCTTCAATCCAATACACTGTACTTGCTGGGAACAGACGCGAGTGCTATTTGCACTGTGTATGGCAATGGGAGCACAATAGTTACTCTTCTTACCAGAAAACTCTCTTGCTCATAGGACCAGAAGCTGCATGGGATTCAACTCAATTTAGGACTTGGAAACAAAAGTTAGCTCTCCTTACAAGAAACATACTCTGCTTTTGATAAAAGAGCACTCTTCAACTCTACTGTGTTTCCTTTATGGCCAGAACAGTGAGCTTGCTCAGAACAAAAGAACTGTGCTTATAACACACATGGCCATATCTAGTTCAACTCTGCTTAGGAAACTGACAAGAACAGTAGATCCTCTTCAGTCCAATACAGTGTACTTGCTGGGAACAGACGCCAGTGCTGTTTGCCCTGTGTATGACAATGGGAGCACAATAGTGACTCTTCTTACCAGAAAACAACTCTTGCTTGTAGGACCAGAAACTGCATGGGATTCAACTCCTTTTTGGATTAGGAAACAAACACTAACTTGCCTCACAAGAAACCCACTCTGCTTCTGAGAAAAGGGCACTCTTCTACTCTACTGTGTTTCCTATGGGGTCCGAACAGTGAGCTTGCTCAGAACAAAAGAACTGTGCATCCTACACACACGGACCATATCTAGTTCAACTCCGCCTAGGAACCTGACAAGAACAGTAGCTCCTCTTAAGTCCAATACACTGTACTTGCTGGGAACAGACGAAGGGCTATTTGTACTGTGTAAGGCAAAAGGAGTGCAATAGTGACTATTCTAACCAGAAAACAACTCTTGCTCGTAGGACCAGAAACTGCATGTTTATTTCAACTCCATTTAGGACTGGGAAACAAAAGCTAGCTCTCCTTACAAGAAACGTACTCTGCTTTTGAGAAAAGAGCACTCTTCTACTCTACTGTGTTTCCTTTATGGCCAGAACAGTGAGCTTGCTCAGAACAAAAGAACTGTGCTTCCTACACACATGGCCATATCTAGTTCAACTCTGCTTATGAAACTGACAAGAACAGTAGATCCTCTTCAGTCCAATACACTGTACTTGCTGGGAACAGACTCCAGTGCTATTTGCCCTGTGTATGACAATGGGAGCGTAAGTTTTACTCTTCTTACCAGAAAAAATCTCTTGCTCGTAGGACCAGAAACTGCATGTGATTCAACTCCATTTTGGACTGGGAAACAAATGCTAGCTTGGCTTACAAGAAACACACTCTAATTCTGAGAAAAGGGCACTCTTCTACTCTACTGTGTTTCCTATGGGGTCCGAAAAGTGAGCTTGCTCAGAACAAAAGAACTGTGCTTCCTACACACACGGCCATATCTACTTCAATTCTGCTTAGGAAACTGACAAGAACAGTAGATCCTCTTCAGTACAATACACTGTACATGCTGGGAACAGATGCCAGTGCTATTTGCCCTGTGTATGACAATGGGAGCTCAAAAGTGACTCTTCTTACCAGAAAACAACTCTTTCTCGTAGGACCGCAAACTGCATGTGACTCAACTCCATTTAGGACAGGGAAACAAATGCTAGCTCGCCTTACAAGAAACACACTCCGCTTTTGAGAAAAGAGCACTCTTCTACTCTACTGTGTTTCCTTTAGGGCCAGAATAGTGAGCTTGCTCAGAGCAAATGAACTGTGCTTCCTACACACACGTCCATATCTAGTTCAACTCTGCTTATGAAACTGACAAGAACAGTAGATCCTCCTCAGTCCAATACACTGTACTTGCTGGGAACAGACGCCAGTGCTGTTTGCCCTGTGTATGACAATGGGAGCGCAATAGTGACTCTTCTTAGTAGAAAACAACTCTTGGTCGTAGGACCAGAAACTCCATGGGATTCAACTCCATTTAGGACTGGGAAACAAACGCTAGCTCGCCTTACAAGAAACACGTTCTGCTTTTGAAAAAAGAGCACTCCTCTACTCTACTGTGTTTCCTATAGGGCCAGAACAGTGAGCTTGCTAGAACAAAAGAACTGTGCTTCCAACACACACGGGCAAAATCTAGTTCAACTCTGCTTAGGAAACTGACAGGAACAGTAGCTCCTCTTCAGTCCAATACACTGTACTTGCTGGGAACAGACGCGAGTGCTATTTGCACTGTGAACAGCAAGGGGAGCAAAATAGTGATTCTTCTTACCAGAAAACAACTCTTGCTCTAAGGACCAGAAACTGCATGTTATTCAACTCCATTTAGGACTGGGAAACAAACGCTAGCTCGCCTTACAAGAAACACGCTCTGCTTTTGAGAAAAGTGCACACTTCTACTCTACTGTGTTTCCTATGGGGTCCAAACAGTGAGCTTGCTCAGAACAAAAGAACTGTGCTTTTTAAACACACGCGCCATATCTAGTTCAACTCTGCTTAGGAAACTGACAAGAACAGTAGCTCCTCTTCAGTCCAATACACTGTACTTGCTGGTAACAGATGCCAGTGCTATTTGCACTGTGTATGACAATGGGAGCGCAATAGTGACTCTTCTTACCACAAAACAATTCTTGTTCATAGGAACAGAAACTGCATGTGATTCAACTCCATTTAGGACTGGGAAACAAACGCTAGCTCGCCTTACAAGAAACACACTCTGCTTTTGAGAAAAGAGCACTCTTCTACTCTACTGTGTTTCCTATAGGGCCAGAATAGTGAGCTTGCTCAGAACAAAAGAACTGTGCTTCCTACACACACGGGCCATATCTACTTCAATTCTGCTTAGGAAACTGACGAGAGCAATAGAACCTCTTCAGTCTAATACACTGTACATGCTGGGAACATACGCCGGAGCTATTTGCCCTGTGTATGACAATAGGAGCACAATAGTGACTCTTCTTACCAGAAAACAACTCTTGCTCGTAGGACCAGAAACTGCATGTGATTAAACTCCATTTAGTACTGGGAAACAAATGCTAGCTCGCCTTACAAGAAACACGCTCTGCTTTTGAGAACAGAGCACTATTCTACTCTACTAGGTTTCCTATGCAGTCCAAACAGTGAGCTTGCTCAGAACAAAAGAACTGTGCTTCCTACACACACGGGTCATATCTAGTTCAACTCTGCTTAGGAAACTGACAAGAACAGTAGATCCTCTTCAGTCCAATACACTGTACTTGCTGGGAACAGATGCAAGTGCGATTTGCACTCTGTATGGCAATGGGAGTGCAATAGTTACTCTTCTTACCAGAAAAAACCTCTTGCTCGTAGGACCAAAAACTGCATGTGTCTCAACTCCATTTAGGACTGGGAAAGAAACGCAAGCTCGCCTTACCAGAAAAACACTCTGCTTTTGAGAAAAGAGCACTCTTCTACTCTACTGTGTTTCCTATAGGGCCAGAACAGTGAGCTTGAACAGAACAAAAGAACTGTGCTTCCTTCACACGGGCCATATCTAGTTCAACTCTGCTTAGGAAACTGACAAGAACAGTAGCTCCTCTTCAGTCCGATGCACTGTACTTGCTAGGAATTGACCGAGTGCTATTTGCTCTATGTATGGCAATGGAAGCGCAATAGTGTCTTTCCTTACCAGAAACCAACTCTTAGTCGTAGGACCAGAAACTGCATGTGATTCAACTCCATTTAGGACTGGGAAACAAATGCTAGCTCGCCTTACATGAAACACACTCTGCTTTAGAGAAAAGAGCACTCTTCTACTCTACTGTGTTTCTTATAGGGCCAGAACAGTGAGCTTGCTCAGAACAAGAGAAATGTTCTTCCTACACACGCGCCATATCTTGTTCAACTCTGCTTAGGAAACTGACAAGAACAGTAGCTCCTCTTCAGTCCGATACACTGTACTTGCTGGGAACAGACGCGAGTGCTCTTTGCACTGTGTATGGCAATGGGAACACAATAGTGACTTTCCTTACCAGAAAACAACTCTTGGTCGTAGGAGCAGAAACTGCATGTGATTCAACTCCATTTAGGACTGGGAAACAAACGCTAGCTCGCCTTACAAGAAATACACTCTGCTTTTGAGAAAAGAGCACTCTTCTACTCTACTGTTTTTCCTATGGGGTCCAAATGGTGAGCTTGCTAAGAACAAAAGAACTGTGCTTCCTACACACAAGGACCATATGTAGTTCAACTCTGCTTAGGAAACTGACAAGAAGAGTAGCTCCTCTTCAGTCCAATACACTGTACTTGCTGGGAACAGACGCGAGTGCTATTTGCACTGTGTATGGCAATGAGACCACAATAGTGACTTTCCTTACCAGAAAACAACTCTTGCTCGTAGGACCAGAAACTGCATGTGATTCAACGCCATTTAGGACTAGGAAACAAACGCTAGCTTGCCTTACAAGAAACACACTCTGCTTTTGAGAAAAGAGCACTCTTCTACTCTACTGTGTTTCCTATGGGGTCCAAACAGTGAGCTTTCTCAGAACAAAAGAACTGTGCTTCCTACACACATGGACCATATCTAGTTAAACTCTGCTTAGGAAACTGTCAAGAACAATAGCTCCTATTCAGTCCAATAAACTGTAATTGATGGGAACAGAAGCGAGTGCTATTTGCACTGTGTATGGCATTTGGAGCACAATAGTGACTCTTCTTACCAGAAAACAACTCTTTCTCGTAGGACCAAAAACTGCATGTGACTCAACTCCATTTAGGACTGGGAAACAAACGCGAGCACGCCTTACAAGAAACACACTCTGCTTTAGAGAAAAGAGCACTCTTCTACTCTACAGTGTTTCCTATAGGGCCAGAACAGTGAGCTTGCTCAGAACATAATAACTGTGCTTCCTACACACACGGGCCATATCTAGTTCAACTCTGCTTAGGAAACTGACAAGAACAGTAGCTCCTCTTCAGTCGGATACACTGTACTTGTTGAGAACAGACTCGAGTGCTATTTGCACTGTGTATGGCAATTGGAGCACAATAGTGACTTGTCTTACCAGAAAACAACTCTTCCTCGTAGGACAAAAAACTGCATGTGACTCAACTCCATTTAGGACTGGGAAACAAACTCTAGCTTGCCTTACAAGAAACACACTCTGCTTTTGAGAAAAGAGCACTCTTCTACTCTACTATGTTTCCTATAGGGCCAGAACAGTGAGGTTGCTCAGAACAAATGAACTGTGCTTCCTAGACACACGGGCCATATCTAGTTCAACTCTGCTTAGGAAACTGAGAAGAATAGTAGCTCCTCTTCAGTCCAAGACACTGTACTTGCTGGGAACAGACCTGAGTGCTATTTACACTGTGTATGGCAATGGGAGCGATATAGTGACTTTCCTTACCAGAAAACAACTCTTGCTCGTAGGAACAGAAACTCCATGGGATTCAACTCCATTTAGGACTGGGAAACAAATGCTAGCTCGCCTTACACGAAACACACTCTGCTTTTGAGAAAAGAGCACTCATCTACTCTACTGTGTTTCCTATGGGGTCCAAACAGTGAGCTTGCTCAGAACAGAAAACTCTGATTCCTACACACGGACCATATCTAGTTCAACTCTGCTTATGAAACTGACAAGAACAGCAGCTCCTCTTCAGTCCGATACACTGTAATTGCTGGGAACAGACGCGAGTGCTATTTGCACTGTGTATGGCAATGGGAGCGCAATAGTGACTTTCCTTACCAGAAAACAACTCTTGCTCGTAGGACCAGAAACTGCATGTGATTTAACTCCATTTAGGACTGGGAAACAAACACTAGCTCGCCTTACAAGAAACACACCCTGCTTTTGAGAAAAGAGCACTCTTCTACTCTACTGTGTTTTCTATGTGGTCAAAACAGTGAGCTTGCTCAGAACAAAAGAACTGAGCTTCCTACACACACGGGCCATATCTCGTTCAACTCTGTTTAGGAAACTGACAACAACAGTAACTACTCTTCAGTCCGATACACTGTACTTGCTGGGAACAGACGCAAGTGCTATTTGCACTGTGTATGGCAATGGGAGCACAATAGTGACTCTTCTTACCAGAAAACAACTCTTGCTCGTAGGACCAGAAACTGCATGTGATTCAACTCCATTTAGGACTGGGAAACAAACGCTAGCTCGCATTGAAAGAAACACACTCTGCTTTTGAGAAAAGAGCCCTCTTATACTCTAAAGTGCTTCCTATAGGGCCAGAACAGTGATATTGCTCAGAAAAAATAAACTGTGCTTCCTACACACACGGGCCATATCTAGTTCAACTCTGCTTAGGAAACTGACAAAAACAGTAGCTCCTCTTCAGTACGATACCCTGTACTAGCTGGGAACACACGCGAGTGCTATTTGCACTGTGTATGGCAATGGGAGCACAATAGTGACTTTTCTTACCAGAAAACAACTCTTGCTCGTAGGACCAGAAACTGCATGTGATTCAACTCCATTTAGGACTGGGAAACAAATGCTAGCTCGCATTACATGAAACACACTCTGCTTTTTAGAAAAGAGCATTCTTCTACTCTACTGTGCTTCCTATGGGTGGGAACAGTGAGCTTGCTCAGAACACAATACTGTGCTTCCTACACAAACGTGCCATATCTAGTTCAACTCTTCTTAGAAAACTGACAAGAACAGTAGCTCCTCTTCAGTCTTATTCACTGTACATGCTAGGAACAGACGCCAGGACTATTTGCTCTGTGTATGACAATGGGAGCACAATAGGGACTCTTATTACCAGAAAACAACTCTTGCTCGTAGGACCAGAAACTGCATGTGATTCAACTCCATTTAGGACTGGGAAACAAATGCTAGCTCGCCTTACATGAAACACACTCTGCTTTTGAGAAAAGAGTACTCTTCTACTCTACTGAGTCTCCTATGGGAAACGAATAGTGAGCTTGCTCAGAACAAAAGAACTGTGCTTCCTACACACACGGGCCATATCTAGTTCAACTCTGCTTAGGAAACTGACAAGAACAGTAGATCCTCTTCAGTCCAATACACTGTACTTGCTGGGAACAGATGCAAGTGCGATTTGCACTCTGTATGGCAATGGGAGTGCAATAGTTACTCTTCTTACCAGAAAAAACCTCTTGCTCGTAGGACCAAAAACTGCATGTGTCTCAACTCCATTTAGGACTGGGAAAGAAACGCAAGCTCGCCTTACCAGAAAAACACTCTGCTTTTGAGAAAAGAGCACTCTTCTACTCTACTGTGTTTCCTAGGGCCAGAACAGTGAGCTTGAACAGAACAAAAGAACTGTGCTTCCTTCACACGGGCCATATCTAGTTCAACTCTGCTTAGGAAACTGACAAGAACAGTAGCTCCTCTTCAGTCCGATGCACTGTACTTGCTAGGAACGGACCGAGTGCTATTTGCTCTATGTATGGCAATGGGAGCGCAATAGTGTCTTTCCTTACCAGAAACCAACTCTTAGTTGTAGGACCAGAAACTGCATGTGATTCAACTCCATTTAGGACTGGGAAACAAATGCTAGCTCGCCTTACATGAAACACACTCTGCTTTAGAGAAAAGAGCACTCTTCTACTCTACTGTGTTTCTTATAGGGCCAGAACAGTGAGCTTGCTCAGAACAAGAGAAATGTTCTTCCTACACACACGCGCCATATCTTGTTCAACTCTGCTTAGGAAACTGACAAGAACAGTAGCTCCTCTTCAGTCCGATACACTGTACTTGCTGGGAACAGACGCGAGTGCTCTTTGCACTGTGTATGGCAATGGGAACACAATAGTGACTTTCCTTACCAGAAAGCAACTCTTGGTCGTAGGAGCAGAAACTGCATGTGATTCAACGCCATTTAGGACTAGGAAACAAACGCTAGCTTGCCTTACAAGAAACACACTCTGCTTTTGAGAAAAGAGCACTCTTCTACTCTACTGTGTTTCCTATGGGGTCCAAACAGTGAGCTTTCTCAGAACAAAAGAACTGTGCTTCCTACACACATGGACCATATCTAGTTAAACTCTGCTTAGAAAACTGTCAAGAACAATAGCTCCTATTCAGTCCAATAAACTGTAATTGCTGGGAACAGAAGCGAGTGCTATTTGCACTGTGTATGGCATTTGGAGCACAATAGTGACTCTTCTTACCAGAAAACAACTCTTTCTCGTAGGACCAAAAACTGCATGTGACTCAACTCCATTTAGGACTGGGAAACAAACGCTAGGTCGCCTTACAAGAAACACACTCTGCTTTTGAGAAAGGAGCACTCTTCTACTCTACTGTGTTTCCTATGGGGTCCGAACAGTGAGCTTGCTCAGAACAAAAGAACTGTGCTTCCTACAAACACGGACCATATCTAGTTCAACTCTGCTTAGGAAATTGACAAGAACAGTAGCTCCTCTTTAGTCCAATACACTGTACTTGCTGGGAACAGAAGTGAGTGCTATTTGCACTGTGTATGGCAATGGGAGCACAATAGTTACTTTCCTTAACAGAAAACAACTCTTGCTCATAGGACCAGAAACTGCATGTGATTCAACTCCATTTAGGAATGGGAAACAAACGGTAGCTCGCCTTACAAGAAATACACTCTGCTTTTGAGAAAAGAGCACTCTTCTACTCTACTGTGTTTCCTATGGGGTCCGAATAGTGAGCTTGCTCAGAACAAAAGAACTGTGCTTCCTACACACACGGCCATATCTATTTCAATTCTGCTTAGGAACCTGACAAGAACAGTAGATCCTCTTCAGTCCAATACACTGTACTTTCTGGGAACAGACGCCAGTGCTATTTGTCCTGTGTATGGCAATGGCAGCGCAATAGTGACTCTTCTTACCATAAAACAACTCTTGCTCGTAGGACCAGGAACTGCGTGTGATTCAACTCCATTTAGCACTGGGAAACAAACGCTATCTCGCCTTACAAGAAACACACTTTGCTTTAGAGAAAAGAGCACTCTTCTACTCTACTGTGTTTCCTAGAGGGCCAGTACAGTTAGTTTGCTCAGAACAAAAGATCTGTGCTTCCTACACACGGGCCATCTAGTTCAACTCTGCTTAGGAAATTGACAAGAACAGTAGCTCCTCTTCAGTCCAATACACTGTACTTGCTGGGAACAGACGCGAGTGCTATTTGCACTGTGTATGGCAATGAGACCACAATAGTGAATTTCCTTACCAGAAAACAACTCTTGCTCGTAGGGCCACAAAGTGCATGTGATTCAACGCCAATTAGGACTAGGAAAGAAACGCTATCTCGCCTTACAAGAAACACACTCTGCTTTTGAGAAAAGAGCACTCTTCTACTCTACTGTGTTTCCTATGTAGTCCAAACAGTGAGCTTTCTCAGAACAAAACAACTGTGCTTCCTACACACATGGACCATATCTAGTTAAACTCTGCTTAGGAAACTGTCAAGAACAATAGCTCCCATTCAGTCCAATAAACTGTACTTGCTGGGAACAGACGCGAGTGCTATTTGCACTGTGTATGGCATTTGGAGCGCAATAGTGACTCTTCTTACCAGAAAACAACTCTTTCTCGTAGGACCAAAAACTGCATGTGACTCAACTCCATTTAGGACTGGGAAACAAACGCGAGCACGCCTTACAAGAAACACACTCTGCTTTAGAGAAAAGAGCACTCTTCTACTCTACAGTGTTTCCCATAGGGCCAGAACAGTGAGCTTGCTCAGAACATAATAACTGTGCTTCCTACACACACGGGCCATATCTAGTTCAACTCTGCTTAGGAAACTGACAAGAACAGTAGCTCCTCTTCAGTCCGATACACTGTACTTGCTGAGAACAGACTCGAGTGCTATTTGCACTGTGTATGGCAATTGGAGCACAATAGTGACTTGTCTTACCAGAAAACAACTCTTCCTCATAGGACAAAAAACTGCATGTGACTCAACTCCATTTAGGACTGGGAAACAAACTCTAGCTCGCCTTACAAGAAACACACTCTGCTTTTGAGAAAAGAGCAATCTTCTACTCTACTGTGTTTCCTATAGGGCCAGAACAGTGAGGTTGCTCAGAACAAATGAACTGTGCTTCCTAGACACACGGGCCATATCTAGTTCAACTCTGCTTAGGAAACTGAGAAGAATAGTAGCTCCTCTTCAGTTCAATACACTGTACCTGCTGGGAACAGACAGGAGTGCTATTTGCACTGTGTATGGCAATGGGAGCGATATAGTGACTTTCCTTACCAGAAAACAACTCTTGCTCATAAGACCAGAAACTGCATGTGATTCAACACTATTTATAACTGGGAAACAAATGCTAGCTCGCATTACATGAAACACGCTATGCTTTAGAGAAAATAGCATTCTTCTACTCTACTGTGTTTCCTATCGGGCCAGAACAGTGAGCTTGCTCAGAACATAATAACTGTGCTTCCTAGACACACGGGCCATATCTAGTTCAACTCTGCTTAGGAAACTGACAAGAACAGTAGCTCCTCTTCACTCCAATACACTGTACTTGCTGGGAACAGACGCCAGTGCTATTTGCACTGTGTATGGCAATGGGAGCACAATGTGACTTTACTTACCAGAAAACAACTCTTGTTCGTAGGACCAGAAACTGCATGTGATTCAACTCCATTTAGGACTAGGAAACAAACGCTAGCTCGCCTTACAAGAAACACACTCTGCGTTAGATAAAAGAGCACTCATCTACTCTACTGTGTTTCCTATTGAGCCAGAACAGTGAGCTTGCTCAGAACATAAGAACTGTGCTTCCTACACACACGGGCCATATCTACTTCAACTCTGCTTAGGAAACTGACAAGAACAGTAGCTCTTCTTCAGTCCGATACACTGTAATTCCTGGGAACAGACGCGAGTGCTATTTGTACTGTGTATGGCAATGGGAGCGCAATAGTGACTTTCCTTACCAGAAAACAACTCTTGCTCATAGGACCAGAAACTGCATGTGATTCAACTCCATTTAGGACTGGGAAACAAACGCTAGGTCGCCTTACAAGAAACACACTCTGCTTTTGAGAAAGGAGCACTCTTCTACTCTACTGTGTTTCGTATGGGGTCCGAACAGTGAGCTTGCTCAGAACAAAAGAACTGTGCTTCCTACAAACACGGACCATATCTAGTTCAACTCTGCTTAGGAAATTGACAAGAACAGTAGCTCCTCTTTAGTCCAATACACTGTACTTGCTGGGAACAGAAGTGAGTGCTATTTGCACTGTGTATGGCAATGAGAACGCAATAGTGACTTTCCTTACCAGAAAACAACTCTTGCTCGTAGGACCACAAACTGCATGTGATTCAACGCCATTTAGGACTGGGAAACAAATGCTAGCTCGCCTTACAAAAACACACTCTGCTTTTGCGAAAAGAGCACTCTTCTACTCTACTGTGTTTCCTATAGGGCCAGAACAGTGAGCTTGCCCAGATCAAATTAACTGTGCTTCCTAGACACACGGGCTATATCTAGTTCAACTCTGCTTAGGAAACTGAGAAGAACAGTAGCTCCTCTTCAGTCCAATACACTGTAATTGCTGGGAACAGACGGGAGTGCTATTTGCACTGTGTATGGCAAAGGGAGCGCAACAGTGACTTTCCTTACCAGAAAACAACTCTTGCTCGTAGGACCAGAAACTGCATGTTATTCAACTCCATTTAGGACTGGGAAACAAACGCTAGCTCGCCTTACAAGAAACACACTCTGCTTTTGAGAAAAGAGCACTCATCTATTCTACTGTGTTTCCTATGGGGTCCGAACAGTGAGCTTGCTCAGAACAAAAGAACTGTGCCTCCTACACACATGAACCATATCTAGTTCAACTCTGCTTAGGAAAATGACAAGAACAGTAGCTCCTCTTCACTCCAATACACTGTACTTGCTGGGAACAGCCGCGAGTGCTATTTGCACTGTGTATGTCATTTGGAGCACAATGTGACTTTCCTTACCAGAAAACAACTCTTGTTCGTAGGACCAGAAACTGTATGTGATTCAACTCCATTTAGGACTAGGAAACAAACGCTAGCTCGCCTTACAAGAAACACACTCTGCTTTAGATAAAAAAGCACTCATCTACTCTACTGTGTTTCCTATAGGGCCATAACAGTGAGCTTGCTCAGAACATAAGAACTGTGCTTCCTACACACACGGGCCATATCTAGTTCAACTCTGCTTAGGAAACTGACAAGAACAGTAGCTCCTCTTCAGTCCGATACACTGTAATTCCTGGGAACAGACGCGAGTGCTATTTGTACTGTGTATGGCAATGGGAGCGCAATAGTGACTATTCTTACCATAAAACAACTCATGCTCGTAGGACCAGAAACTGCATGTGATTCAACTCCATTTAGGACTGGGATTCAAACGCTAGCTCGCCTTACAAGAAACACACTCTTCTTTAGAGGAAAGAGCACTCTTCTACTCTACTGTGTTTCCTATGGGGCCCAAAAACAGTGAGCTTGCTCAGAACATAATAACTGTGCTTCCTAGACACATGGGCCATATCTAGTTCAACTCTGCTTAGGAAACTGAGAACAGTAGCTCCTCTTCACTTCAATACACTGTACTTGCTGGGAACAGACGCGAGTGCTATTTGCACTGTGTATGGCCTTGGGAGCACAATATGACTTTCCTTACCAGAAAACAACTCTTGTTCGTAGGACCAGAAACTGCATGTGATTCAACTCCATTTAGGACTAGGAAACAAACGCTAGCTCACCTTACAAGAAACACACTCTGCTTTAGATAAAAGAGCACTCATCTACTCTACTGTGTTTCCTAGAGGGCCAGAACAGTGAGCTTGCTCAGAACATAAGAAATGTGCTTCCTACACACACGGGCCATATGTAGTTCAACTCTGCTTAGAAAACTGACAAGAACAGTAGCTCCTCTTCAGTCCAATACACTGTAATTCCTGGGAACAGACGCGAGTGCTATTTGTACTGTGTATGGCAATGGGAGCGCAATAGTGACTTTCCTTACCAGAAAACAACTCTTGCTGGTTGTACCAAAAACTGCCTGTGACTCAACTCCATTTAGGACTGGGAAACAAACGCGAGCTCGCCTTACAAGAAACACACTCTGCTTTAGAGAAAAGAGCACTCTACTACTCTACTGTGTTTCCTATAGGGCCAGAACATTGAGCTTGCTCAGAACATAATAACTGTGCTTCCTAGACACATGGGACATATCTAGTTCAACTCTGCTTAGGAAACTGAGAAGAACAGTAGCTCCTCTTCACTCCAATACACTGTACTTTCTGGGAACAGACGCGAGTTCTATTTGCACTGTGTATGGCAATGGGAGCACAATAGTGACTTTCCTTACCAGAAAACAACTCTTGCTCGTAGGACCACAAACTGCATGTGATTCAATGCCATTTAGGACTTGGAAACAAATGCTAGCACGACTTACAAGAAACACACTCTGCTTTTGTGAAAAGAGCACTCTTCTACTCTAGTGTGTTTCCTATAGGGCCAGAACAGTGAGCTTGCTCAGATCAAGTGAACTGTGCTTCCTAGACACACGGGCCTTATCTAGTTCAACTCTGCTTAGGAAACTGAGAAGAACAGTAGCTCCTCTTCAGTCCAATACACTGTAATTGCTGGGAACAGACGGGAGTGCTATTTGCACTGTGTATGGCAATGGGAGCGCAACAGTGACTTTCCTTACCAGAAAACAACTCTTGCTCGTGGGACCAGAAACTGCATGTGATTCAACTCCATTTAGGACTGGGAAACAAACGCTAGCTCACCTTACAAGAAACACACTCTGCTTTTGAGAAAAGAGCACTCTCCTATTTTACTGTGTTTCCTATGGGGTCCGAACAGTGAGCTTGCTCAGAACAAAAGAACTGTGCTTCCTACACACATGGACCATATCTAGTTCAACTCTGCTTAGGAAACTGACAAGAACAGTAGCTCCTCGTCAGTCCGATACACTGTAATTCCTGGGAACAGACGCGAGTGCTATTTGCACTGTGTATGGCAATAAGAGCGCAATAGTGACTTTCCTTACCAGAAAACATCTCTTGCTCATAGGAACTGAAACTGCATGTGATTCAACTCCATTTACGACTGGGAAACAAACGCTAGCTTGCCTTACAAAAAACACACTCTGCTTTTGAGAAAAGAGCACTCTCCTATTCTACTGTGTTTCCTATGGGGTCCGAACAGTTAGCTTGCTCAGAAAAAAAGAACTGTGCTTCCTACACACACGGCCATATCTAGTTCAATTTTGCTTAGGAAACTGACAAGAACAGTAGATCCTCTTCAGTCCAATACACTGTACTTGCTGCGATCAGACGCCAGTGCTATTTGTCCTGTGTATAGCAATGGCAGCGCAATAGTGACTCTTCTTACCAGAAAACAACTCTTGCTCGTAGTACCAGAAACTGCATGGGTTTCAACTCCATTTAGGACTACAAAACAAACGCTAGCTTGCCTTACAAGAAACACACTCTGCTTTAGAGAAAAGAGCACTCTTCTACTCTACTGTGTTTACTATAGGGTCCAAACAGTGAGTTTGCTCAGAACAAAAGAACTGTGCTTCCTACACACACGGATAATATCTAGTTCAACTCTGCATAGGAAACTGACAAGAACAGTAGCACCTATTCATTGCAATACACTGTATTTGCTGGGAACAGACGCAAGTGCTATTTGCACTGTGTATGGCAATGGGAGCACAATGTGACTTTCCTTACCAGAAAACAACTCTTGTTCGTAGGACCAGAAACGGCATGAGATTCAACTCCATTTAGGACTAGGAAACGAACGCTAGCTCGCCTTACAAGAAACACACTCTGCTTTAGATAAAAGAGCACTCATCTACTCTACTGTGTTTCCTATAGGGCCAGAACAGTGAGCTTGCTCAGAACATAAGAACTGTGCTTCCTACACACACGGGCCATATCTAGATCAACTCTGCTTAGGAAACTGACAAGAACAGTAGCTCCTCTTCAGTCCGATACTCTGTAATTCCTGGGAAGAGACGCGAGTGCTATTTGTACTGTGTATGGCAATGGGAGCACAATAGTGACTTTCCTTACCAGAAAACAACTCTTGCTCGTAGGACCAGAAACTGCATGTGATTCAACTCCATTTAGGACTGGGAAACAAACGCTAGCTCGCCTTACAAGAAACACACTCTGCTTTTGAGAAAAGAGCACTCTTCTACTCTACTGTGTTTCCTATGGGGTCTGAACAGTGAGCTTGCTCAGAACAAAAGAACTGTGCCACCTACACACCCGGCCATATCTAGTTCAATTCTGCTTAGGAACCTGACAAGAACAGTAGATCCTATTCAGTCCAATACACTGTACTTGCTGGGAACAGACGGATGTGCTATTGGTCCTGTGTATGGCAATGGGAGCGCAATAGTGACTATTCTTACCATAAAACAACTCATACTCGTAGGAACAGAAACTGCATGTGATTCCACTCCATTTAGGACTGGGAAACAAACGCTAGCTCGCCTTACAAGAAACACACTCTGCTTTAGAGAAAAGAGCACTCTTCTACTCTACTGTGTTTCCTATGGGGTCCAAACAGTGAGCTCGCTCAGAACAAAAGAACTGTGCTTCCTACATACACGGACCATATCTAGTTCAACTCTGCTTAGGAAACTGACAAGAACAGTAGCTCCTCTTCAGTCTGATACACTGTACTTGCTGGGAACAGACGTGAGTGCTAATTCCACTGTGTATGGCAATGGGAGCGCTATAGTGACTTTCCTTACCAGAAAACAACTCTTGCTCGTAGGACCAGAAACTGCATGTGATTCAACTACATTTAGGAATGGGAAACAAAGGGTAGCTTGCCTTACAAGAAACACACTCTGCTTTTGCGAAAAGAGCACTCTTCTACTCTACTGTGTTTCCTATGTGGTCCGAACAGTGAGCTTGCTCAGAACAAAAGAACTGTGCTTCCTACACACACGGCCATATCTATTTCAATTCTGCTTAAAAACCTGACAAGAACAGTAGATTCTCGTGAGTTCAATACACTGTACTTGCTGGGAACAGACGCCAGTGCTATTTGTCCTGTGTATGGCAATGGCAGCACAATAGTGACTCTTCTTACCATAAAACAACTCTTGCTCGTAGGACCAGAAACTGCATGTGATTCAACTCCATTTTGGACTGGGAAACAAACGCTAGCTCGCCTTACAAGAAACACAATCTGCTTTAGAGAAAAGAGCACTCATCTACTCTACTGTGTTTCCTAGAGGGCCAGAACAGTGAGCTTGCTCAGAACAAAAGAACTGTGCCTCCTACAAACACGGCCATATCTAGTTCAATTCTGCTTAGGAACCTTACAAGAACAGTAGATCCTCTTCAGTCCAATACACTGTACTTGCTGGGAACAGACGCCAGTGCTATTTGTCCTGTGTATGGCATTTGGAGCGCAATAGTGACTCTTCTTACCAGAAAACAACTCTTGCTCGTAGGACCAAAAACTGCCTGTGACTCAACTCTATTTAGGACTGGGAAACAAATGCAAGCTTGCCTTACAAGAAATACACTCTACTTTAGAAAAAAGAGCACTCTTCTACTCTACTGTGTTTCCTATAGGGCCAGAACAGTGAGCTTGCTCAGAACATAATAACTGTGCTTCCTACACACCGGCCATATCTAGTTCAACTCTGCTTAGGAACCTGACAAGAACAGTAGATCCTCTTCAGTCCAATACACTGTACTTGCTGGGAACAGACGCGAGTGCTATTTGCACTGTGTATGGCAATGAGAGCGCAATAGTGACTTTCCTTACCAGAAAACAACTCTTGCTCATAGGACTACAAACTGCATGTGATTCAACGCCATTTAGGACTGGGAAACAAATGCTAGCTCGCCTTACAAGAAACACACTCTGCTTTTGAGAAAAGAGCACTCTTCTACTCTACGGTGTTTCCTATGTGGTCCGAACAGTGAGCTTGCTCAGAAAAAAAGAACTGTGCTTCCTACACACACGGTCATATCTAGTTCAATTCTGCTAGGAACCTGACAAGAACAGTAGATCCTCTTCAGTCCAATACACTGTACTTGCTGGGAACAGACAACAGTGCTATTTGTCATGTGTATGGCAATGGCAGCGCAATAGTGACTATTCTTACGATTAAACAACTCTTGCTCGTAGGACCAGAAACTGCATGTGATTCCACTCCATTTAGGACTGGGAAACAAACGCTAGCTCGCATTACAAGAAACACACTCTGCTCTAGAGAAAAGAGCACTCTTCTACTCTACTGTGTTTCCTATGGGGTGCAAACAGTGAGCTTGTTCAGAACAAAAGAACTGTGCTTCCTACACACACGGACCATATCTAGTTCAACTCTGCTTAGGAAACTGACAAGAACAGTAGCTCCTCTTCAGTCCGATACACTGTACTTGCTGAGAACAGACTCGAGTGCTATTTGCACTGTGTATGGCAATTGGAGCACAATAGTGACTTGTCTTACCAGAAAACAACTCTTCCTCATAGGACAAAAAACTGCATGTGACTCAACTCCATTTAGGACTGGGAAACAAACTCTAGCTCGCCTTACAAGAAACACACTCTGCTTTTGAGAAAAGAGCAATCTTCTACTCTACTGTGTTTCCTATAGGGCCAGAACAGTGAGGTTGCTCAGAACAAATGAACTGTGCTTCCTAGACACACGGGCCATATCTAGTTCAACTCTGCTTAGGAAACTGAGAAGAATAGTAGCTCCTCTTCAGTTCAATACACTGTACCTGCTGGGAACAGACAGGAGTGCTATTTGCACTGTGTATGGCAATGGGAGCGATATAGTGACTTTCCTTACCAGAAAACAACTCTTGCTCATAAGACCAGAAACTGCATGTGATTCAACACTATTTATAACTGGGAAACAAATGCTAGCTCGCATTACATGAAACACGCTATGCTTTAGAGAAAATAGCATTCTTCTACTCTACTGTGTTTCCTATCGGGCCAGAACAGTGAGCTTGCTCAGACATAATAACTGTGCTTCCTAGACACACGGGACATATCTAGTTCAACTCTGCTTAGGAAACTGACAAGAACAGTAGCTCCTCTTCACTCCAATACACTGTACTTGCTGGGAACAGACGCGAGTGCTATTTGCACTGTGTATGGCAATGGGAGCACAATGTGACTTTACTTACCAGAAAACAACTCTTGTTCGTAGGACCAGAAACTGCATATGATTCAACTCCATTTAGGACTAGGAAACAAACGCTAGCTTGCCTTACAAGAAACACACTCTGCGTTAGATAAAAGAGCACTCATCTACTCTACTGTGTTTCCTATTGAGCCAGAACAGTGAGCTTGCTCAGAACATAAGAACTGTGCTTCCTACACACACGGGCCATATCTACTTCAACTCTGCTTAGGAAACTGACAAGAACAGTAGCTCTTCTTCAGTCCGATACACTGTAATTCCTGGGAACAGACGCGAGTGCTATTTGTACTGTGTATGGCAATGGGAGCGCAATAGTGACTTTCCTTACCAGAAAACAACTCTTGCTCATAGGACCAGAAACTGCATGTGATTCAACTCCATTTAGGACTGGGAAACAAACGCTAGGTCGCCTTACAAGAAACACACTCTGCTTTTGAGAAAGGAGCACTCTTCTACTCTACTGTGTTTCGTATGGGGTCCGAACAGTGTGCTTGCTCAGAACAAAAGAACTGAGCTTCCTACAAACACGGACCATATCTAGTTCAACTCTGCTTAGGAAATTGACAAGAACAGTAGCTCCTCTTTAGTCCAATACACTGTACTTGCTGGGAACAGAAGTGAGTGCTATTTGCACTGTGTATGGCAATGAGAACGCAATAGTGACTTTCCTTACCAGAAAACAACTCTTGCTCGTAGGACCACAAACTGCATGTGAATCAACGCCATTTAGGACTGGGAAACAAATGCTAGCTCGCCTTACAAAAACACACTCTGCTTTTGCGAAAAGAGCACTCTTCTACTCTACTGTGTTTCCTATAGGGCCAGAACAGTGAGCTTGCCCAGATCAAATGAACTGTGCTTCCTAGACACACGGGCTATATCTAGTTCAACTCTGCTTAGGAAACTGAGAAGAACAGTAGCTCCTCTTCAGTCCAATACACTGTAATTGCTGGGAACAGACGGGAGTGCTATTTGCACTGTGTATGGCAATGGGAGCGCAACAGTGACTTTCCTTACCAGAAAACAACTCTTGCTCGTAGGACCAGAAACTGCATGTTATTCAACTCCATTTAGGACTGGGAAACAAACGCTAGCTCGCCTTACAAGAAACACACTCTGCTTTTGAGAAAAGAGCACTCATCTATTCTACTGTGTTTCCTATGGGGTCCGAACAGTGAGCTTGCTCAGAACAAAAGAACTGTGCCTCCTACACACATGAACCATATCTAGTTCAACTCTGCTTAGGAAACTGACAAGAACAGTAGCTCCTCTTCACTCCAATACACTGTACTTGCTGGGAACAGCCGCGAGTGCTATTTGCACTGTGTATGTCATTTGGAGCACAATGTGACTTTCCTTACCAGAAAACAACTCTTGTTCGTAGGACCAGAAACTGCATGTGATTCAACTCCATTTAGGACTAGGAAACAAACGCTAGCTCACCTTACAAGAAACACACTCTGCTTTAGATAAAAGAGCACTCATCTACTCTACTGTGTTTCCTAGAGGGCCAGAACAGTGAGCTTGCTCAGAACATAAGAAATGTGCTTCCTACACACACGGGCCATATGTAGTTCAACTCTGCTTAGAAAACTGACAAGAACAGTAGCTCCTCTTCAGTCCAATACACTGTAATTCCTGGGAACAGACGCGAGTGCTATTTGTACTGTGTATGGCAATGGGAGCGCAATAGTGACTTTCCTTACCAGAAAACAACTCTTGCTGGTTGTACCAAAAACTGCCTGTGACTCAACTCCATTTAGGACTGGGAAACAAACGCCAGCTCGCCTTACAAGAAACACACTCTGCTTTAGAGAAAAGAGCACTCTACTACTCTACTGTGTTTCCTATAGGGCCAGAACATTGAGCTTGCTCAGAACATAATAACTGTGCTTCCTAGACACATGGGACATATCTAGTTCAACTCTGCTTAGGAAACTGAGAAGAACAGTAGCTCCTCTTCACTCCAATACACTGTACTTGCTGGGAACAGACGCGAGTTCTATTTGCACTGTGTATGGCAATGGGAGCACAATAGTGACTTTCCTTACCAGAAAACAACTCTTGCTCGTAGGACCACAAACTGCATGTGATTCAACGCCATTTAGGACTGGGAAACAAATGCTAGCTCGACTTACAAGAAACACACTCTGCTTTTGTGAAAAGAGCACTCTTCTACTCTAGTGTGTTTCCTATAGGGCCAGAACAGTGAGCTTGCTCAGATCAAGTGAACTGTGCTTCCTAGACACATGGGCCTTATCTAGTTCAACTCTGCTTAGGAAACTGAGAAGAACAGTAGCTCCTCTTCAGTCCAATACACTGTAATTGCTGGGAACAGACGGGAGTGCTATTTGCACTGTGTATGGCAATGGGAGCGCAACAGTGACTTTCCTTACCAGAAAACAACTCTTGCTCGTGGGACCAGAAACTGCATGTGATTCAACTCCATTTAGGACTGGGAAACAAACGCTAGCTCGCCTTACAAGAAACACACTCTGCTTTTGAGAAAAGAGCACTCTCCTATTCTACTGTGTTTCCTATGGGGTCCGAACAGTGAGCTTGCTCAGAACAAAAGAACTGTGATTCCTACACACATGGACCATATCTAGTTCAACTCTGCTGAGGAAACTGACAAGAACAGTAGCTCCTCTTCAGTCCGATACACTGTAATTCCTGGGAACAGACGCGAGTGCTATTTGCTCTGTGTATGGCAATAAGAGCGCAATAGTGACTTTCCTTACCAGAAAACATCTCTTGCTCATAGGAACTGAAACTGCATGTGATTCAACTCCATTTACGACTGGGAAACAAACGCTAGCTTGCCTTACAAAAAACACACTCTGCTTTTGAGAAAAGAGCACTCTCCTATTCTACTGTGTTTCCTATGGGGTCCGAACAGTTAGCTTGCTCAGAACAAAAGAACTGTGCTTCCTACACACACGGCCATATCTAGTTCAATTTTGCTTAGGAAACTGACAAGAACAGTAGATCCTCTTCAGTCCAATACACTGTACTTGCTGCGATCAGACGCCAGTGCTATTTGTCCTGTGTATAGCAATGGCAGCGCAATAGTGACTCTTCTTACCAGAAAACAACTCTTGCTCGTAGTACCAGAAACTGCATGGGTTTCAACTCCATTTAGGACTACGAAACAAACGCTAGCTTGCCTTACAAGAAACACACTCTGCTTTAGAGAAAAGAGCACTCTTCTACTCTACTGTGTTTACTATAGGGTCCAAACAGTGAGTTTGCTCAGAACAAAAGAACTGTGCTTCCTACACACACGGATAATATCTAGTTCAACTCTGCATAGGAAACTGACAAGAACAGTAGCACCTATTCAGTGCAATACACTGTATTTGCTGGGAACAGACGCAAGTGCTATTTGCACTGTGTATGGCAATGGGAGCACAATGTGACTTTCCTTACCAGAAAACAACTCTTGTTCGTAGGACCAGAAACTGCATGTGATTCAACTCCATTTAGGACTAGGAAACGAACGCTAGCTCGCCTTACAAGAAACACACTCTTCTTTAGATAAAAGAGCACTCATCTACTCTACTGTGTTTCCTATAGGGCCAGAACAGTGAGCTTGCTCAGAACATAAGAACTGTGCTTCCTACACACACGGGCCATATCTAGTTCAACTCTGCTTAGGAAACTGACAAGAACAGTAGCTCCTCTTCAGTCCGATACTCTGTAATTCCTGGGAAGAGACGCGAGTGCTATTTGTACTGTGTATGGCAATGGGAGCACAATAGTGACTTTCCTTACCAGAAAACAACTCTTGCTCGTAGGACCAGAAACTGCATGTGATTCAACTCCATTTAGGACTGGGAAACAAACGCTAGCTCGCCTTACAAGAAACACACTCTGCTTTTGAGAAAAGAGCACTCTTCTACTCTACTGTGTTTCCTATGGGGTCTGAACAGTGAGCTTGCTCAGAACAAAAGAACTGTGCCACCTACACACCCGGCCATATCTAGTTCAATTCTGCTTAGGAACCTGACAAGAACAGTAGATCCTATTCAGTCCAATACACTGTACTTGCTGGGAACAGACGGATGTGCTATTGCTCCTGTGTATGGCAATGGGAGCGCAATAGTGACTATTCTTACAATTAAACAACTCATGCTCGTAGGAACAGAAACTGCATGTGATTCCACTCCATTTAGGACTGGGAAACAAACGCTAGCTCGCCTTACAAGAAACACACTCTGCTTTAGAGAAAAGAGCACTCTTCTACTCTACTGTGTTTCCTATGGGGTCCAAACAGTGAGCTTGCTCAGAACAAAAGAACTGTGCTTCCTACATACACGGACCATATCTAGTTCAACTCTGCTTAGGAAACTGACAAGAACAGTAGCTCCTCTTCAGTCTGATACACTGTACTTCCTGGGAACAGACGTGAGTGCTAATTCCACTGTGTATGGCAATGGGAGCGCTATAGTGACTTTCCTTACCAGAAAACAACTCTTGCTCGTAGGACCAGAAACTGCATGTGATTCAACTACATTTAGGAATGGGAAACAAAGGGTAGCTTGCCTTACAAGAAACACACTCTGCTTTTGCGAAAAGAGCACTCTTCTACTCTACTGTGTTTCCTATGTGGTCCGAACAGTGAGCTTGCTCAGAACAAAAGAACTGTGCTTCCTACACACACGGCCATATCTATTTCAATTCTGCTTAAAAACCTGACAAGAACAGTAGATTCTCGTCAGTCCAATACACTGTACTTGCTGGGAACAGACGCCAGTGCTATTTGTCCTGTGTATGGCAATGGCAGCACAATAGTGACTCTTCTTACCATAAAACAACTCTTGCTCGTAGGACCAGAAACTGCATGTGATTCAACTCCATTTAGGACTGCGAAACAAACGCTAGCTCGCCTTACAAGAAACACAATCTGCTTTAGAGAAAAGAGCACTCATCTACTCTACTGTGTTTCCTAGAGGGCCAGAACAGTGAGCTTGCTCAGAACAAAAGAACTGTGCCTCCTACAAACACGGCCATATCTAGTTCAATTCTGCTTAGGAACCTTACAAGAACAGTAGATCCTCTTCAGTCCAATACACTGTACTTGCTGGGAACAGACGCCAGTGCTATTTGTCCTGTGTATGGCATTTGGAGCGCAATAGTGACTCTTCTTACCAGAAAACAACTCTTGCTCGTAGGATCAAAAACTGCCTGTGACTCAACTCTATTTCGGACTGGGAAACAAATGCAAGCTTGCCTTAAAGAAATACACTCTACTTTAGAGAAAAGAGCACTCTTCTACTCTACTGTGTTTCCTATAGGGCCAGAACAGTGAGCTTGCTCAGAACATAATAACTGTGCTTCCTACAAACCGGCCATATCTAGTTCAACTCTGCTTAGGAACCTGACAAGAACAGTAGATCCTCTTCAGTCCAATACACTGTACTTGCTGGGAACAGACGCGAGTGCTATTTGCACTGTGTATGGCAATGAGAGCGCAATAGTGACTTTCCTTACCAGAAAACAACTCTTGCTCATAGGACTACAAACTGCATGTGATTCAACGCCATTTAGGACTGGGAAACAAATGCTAGCTCGCCTTACAAGAAACACACTCTGCTTTTGAGAAAAGAGCACTCTTCTACTCTACGGTGTTTCCTATGTGGTCCGAACAGTGAGCTTGCTCAGAAAAAAAGAACTGTGCTTCCTACACACACGGTCATATCTAGTTCAATTCTGCTAGGAACCTGACAAGAACAGTAGATCCTCTTCAGTCCAATACACTGTACTTGCTGGGAACAGACAACAGTGCTATTTGTCATGTGTATGGCAATGGCAGCGCAATAGTGACTATTCTTACCATTAAACAACTCTTGCTCGTAGGACCAGAAACTGCATGTGATTCCACTCCATTTAGGACTGGGAAACAAACGCTAGCTCGCATTACAAGAAACACACTCTGCTCTAGAGAAAAGAGCACTCTTCTACTCTACTGTGTTTCCTATGGGGTGCAAACAGTGAGCTTGTTCAGAACAAAAGAACTGTGCTTCCTACACACACGGACCATATGTAGTTCAACTCTGCTAAGGAAACTGACAAGAACAGTAGCTCCTATTCAGTCTGATACACTGTAATTGCTGGGAACAGACGCGAGTGCTATTTGCACTGTGTATGGCAATGGGAGCGCAATAGTGACTTTCCTTACCAGAAAACAACTCTTGTTCGTAGGACCAGAAACTGCATGTGATTCAACTCCATTTAGGACTAGGAAACAAACGCTAGCTCGCCTTACAAAAACCACTCTGCTTTTGAGAAAAGAGCACTCTTCTACTCTACTGTGTTTCCTATAGGGCCAGAACAGTGAGCTTGCTCAGAACAAAAGAACTGTGCTTCCTACACACACGGCCATATCTAGTTCAATTCTGCTTAGGAACCTGACAAGAACAGTAGATCCTCTTCAGTACAATACACTGTACTTGCTGCGAACAGACGCCATTGCATTTTGTCTTGTGTATGGCAATGGCAGCGCGATAGTATCTCTTCTAACCAGAAAACAACTCTTGCTCGTAGTATCAGGAACTGCATGGGTTTCAACTCCATTTAGGACTGGGAAACAAATGCGAGCTCGCCTTACAAGAAATACACTCTACTTTAGAGTAAAGAGCACTCTTCAACTCTACTGTGTTTCCTATAGGGCCAGAACAATGAGCTTTCTCAGAACAAAAAAACTGTGCTTCCTACACACACGGCCATATCTAGTTCAATTCTGCTTAGGAACCTGACAAGAACAGTAGATCCTCTTCAGTCCAATACACTGTACTTGCTGCGAACAGATGCCAGTGCTATTTGTCCTGTGTATGGCAATGGCAGCGCAATAGTGATTATTCTTACCATAAAACAACGCTTGCTCGTAGAAGCAGATACTGTATTTGATTCCACTCCATTTAGGACTGGGAAACTAACGCTTGCTCGCATTACAAGAAACAGACTCTGCTTTAGAAAAAAGAGGACTCTTCTACTCTACTGTGTTTCCTATGGGGTCCAAACAGTGAGCTTGGTCAGAACAAAAGAACTGTGCTTCCTACACACATGGCCATATCTAGTTCAATTCTGCTTAGGAACCTGACAAGAACAGTAAATCCTCTTCAGTCCAATACACTGTACTTGCTGCAATCAGACGCCAGTGCTATTTGCACTGTGTATGGCAATGAGAACGCAATACTGACTTTCCTTACTAGAAAACAACTCTTGCTCGTAGGAATAGAAACTGCATGTGATTCAACTCCATTTAGGACTGGGAAACAAATGCTAGCTCGCCTTACAAAAACACACTCTGCTTTTGTGAAAAGAGCACTCTTCTACTCTACTGTGTTTGCTATAGGGCAAGAACAGTGAGCTTGCTCAGATCAAATGAACTGTGCTTCCTACACACACAGATAATATCTAGTTCAACTCTGCATAGGAAACTGACAAGAACAGTAGCACCTATTCAGTGCAATACACTGTACTTGTTGGGAACACATGCGAGTGCTATTTGCACTGTGTAAGGCAATGGGAGCACAATGTGACTTTCCTTACCAGAAAACAGCTCTTGTTCGTAGGACCAGAAACTGCATGTGATTCAATTCCATTTAGGACTGGGAAACAAACTCTAGCTCACCTTACAAGAAACACACTCTGCTTTAGAGAAAAGAGCACTCATCTACTCTACTGTGTTTCCTAGAGGGCCAGAACAGTGAGCTTGCTCAGAACAAAAGAACTGTGCCTCCTACAAACACGGCCATATCTAGTTCAATTCTGCTTAGGAACCTGACAAGAACAGTAGATCCTCTTCAGTCCAATACACTGTACTCGCTGAAAACAGACGCGAGTTCTATTTGCACTGTGTATGGCATTTGGAGCGCAATAGTGACTCTTCTTACCAGAAAACAACTCTTGCTCGTAGGACCAAAAACTGCCTGTGACTCAACTCTATTTAGGACTGGGAAACAAATGCAAGCTTGCCTTACAAGAAACACACTCTGCTTTAGAGAAAAGAGCCCTCTTCTACTCTACAGTGCTTCCTATAGGGCCAGAAGAGTGAGCTTGCTCAGAACAAAAGAACTGTGCCTCCTACACACGGGCCATGTCTAGTTCAACTCTGCTTAGGAAACTGACAAGAACAGTAGCTCCTATTCAGTCCAATACACTGTACTTGCTGGGAACACACGCGAGTGCTATTTGCACTGTGTATGGCATTTGGAGCGCAATAGTGACTCTTCTTACCAGAAAACAACTCTTGCTCATAGGACCAAAAACTGCCTGTGACTCAATTCTATTTAGGACTGGGAAACAAATGCGAGCTCGCCTTACAAGAAATACACTCTACTTTAGAGAAAAGAGCACTCTTCAACTCTACTGTGTTTCCTATAGGGCCAGAACAGTGAGCTTGCTCAGAATATAAAAACTGTGCTTCCTACACACACAGGCCATATCTATTTGAACTCTGCTTAGGAACCTGACAAGAACAGGAGATCCTCATCAGTCCAATACACTGTACTTGCTGGGAACAGACGCGAGTGCTATTTGCACTGTGTATGGCAATGAGAGCGCAATAGTGACTTTCCTTACCAGAAAACAACTCTTGCTCTTAGGACCAGAAACTGCATGTATACAACTCCATTTAGGACTGGGAAACAAACGCTAGCTTGCCTTACAAAAAACACACTCTGCTTTTGAGAAAAGAGCACTCTTCTACTCTACTGTGTTTCCTATGAGGTCCGAACAGTGAGCTTGCTCAGAACAAAAGAACTGTGCTTCCTACACACACGGCCATATCTAGTTCAATTCTGCTTAGGAACCTGACAAGAACAGTAGATCCTCTTCAGTCCAATACACTGTACTTGCTGCGAACAGATGCCAGTGCTATTTGCCCTGTGTATGGCAATGGCAGCGCGATGGTGATTCCTCTTACCAGAAAACAACTCTTGCTCTTAGTACCAGAAACTGCATGGGTTTCAACTCCATTTAGGACTGCGAAACAAACGCAAGCTCGCCTTACAAGAAACACACTCTGCTTTAGAGAAAAGAGCACTCTTCTACTCTACTGTGTTTCCTATGGGGTCCAAACAGTGAGCTTGCTCAGAACAAAAGAACTGTGCTTTCTAAACACACGGATAATATCTAGTTCAACTCTGCTTAGGAAACTGACAAGAACAGTAGCTCTTCTTCAGTCCGATACACTGTACTTGCTGGGAACACACGCGAGTGCTATTTGCACTGTGTATGGCAATGGGAGCACAATAGTGACTTTCCTTACCAGAAAACAACTCTTGCTCGTAGGACCAGAAAATGCATGTGATTCAACTCCATTTAGGACTGGGAAACAAACGCTAGCTCGCCATACAATAAACACACTCTGCTTTTGAGAAAAGAGCACTCTTCTACTCTACTGTGTTTCCTATGGGGTCCGAACAGTGAGCCTGCTCAGAACAAAAGAACTGTGCTTCCTACACACATGGCCATATCTAGTTCAATTCTGCTTAGGAACCTGACAAGAACAGTAGATCCTCTTCAGTCCAATACACTGTACTTGCTTGGAACAGACGCCAGTGCTATTTGTCCTGTGTATGGCAATGGCAGCGCAATAGTGACTATTCTTACCATAAAACAACTCTTGCTCATAGGAACAGAAACTGCATGTGATTCTACTCCATTTAGGACTGGGAAACAAATGCCAGCTCGCATTACATGAAACACACTCTGCTTTAGAAAAAAGAGCACTCTTCTACTCTACTGTGTTTCCTATGGCATCCAAAGAGTGAGCTTGCTCAGAACAAAAGAACTGTGCTTCCTACACACACGGGCCATATCTATTTCAACTTTGCTTAGGAACCTGACAAGAACAGTAGCTCCTCTTCAGTCCAATACACTGTAATTGCTGGGAACAGACGCGAGTGCTATTTGCACTGTGTATGGCAATGAGAGCACAATAGTGACTTTCCTTACCAGAAAACAATTCTTGCTCATAGGACTACAAACTGCATGTGATTCAACTCCATTTAGGACTGGGAAACAAATGCTAGCTCGCCTTACAAGAAACACACTCTGCTTTTGAGAAAAGAGCACTCTTCTACTCTACTGTGTTTCCTATGGGGTCCAAACAGTGAGCTTGCTCAGAACAAAAGAACTGTGCTTCCTACACACACGGACCATATCTAGTTCAACTCTGCTAAGGAAACTGACAAGAACAGTAGCTCCTCTTCAATCCAATACACTGTACTTGCTGGGCACAGATGCGTGTGCTATTTGCACTGTGTATGGCAATTGGAGCACAATAGTGACTCTTCTTACAGAAAACAACTCTTGCTCGTAGGACCAAAAACTGCATGTGACTCAACTCCATTTAGGACTGGGAAACAAACGCGAGCTAGCCTTACAAAAAACACACTCTGCTTTAGAGAAAATAGCACTCTTCTACTCCACTGTGTTTCCTATAGGGCCAGAACAGTGAGCTTGCTCAGAACAAAAGAACTGTGCTTCCTACACACGGGCCATATCTAGTTCAACTCTGCTTAGGAAACTGACAAGAACAGTAGATCCTCTTCATTCCAATACACTGTACTTGCTGGGAACAGACGCGAGTGCTATTTGCACTGTGTATGGCATTTGGAGCACAATAGTGACTCTTCTTACCAGAAAACAACTCTTGCTCGTAGGACCAAAAACTGCCTGTGACTCAACTCTATTTAGGACTGGGAAACAAATGCGAGCTCGCCTTACAAGAAATACACTCTACTTTAGAGAAATGAGCACTCTTCTACTCTACTGTGTTTCCTATAGGGCCAGAACAGTGAGCTTGCTCAGAACATAATAACTGTGCTTCCTACACACCGGCCATATCTAGTTCAACTCTGCTTAGGAACCTGACAAGAACAGTAGATCCTCTTCAGTCCAAAACACAGTACTTGCTGGGAACAGACGCGAGTGCTATTTGCACTGTGTATGGCAATGAGAGCGCAATAGTGACTTTCCTTACGAGAAAACAACCCTTGCTCATAGGACTACAAACTGCATGTGATTCAACGCCATTTAGGACTGGGAAACAAATGCTAGCTCGCCTTACAAGAAACACACTCTGCTTTTGAGAAAAGAGCACTCTTCTACTCTACTGTGTTTCCTATGGGGTCCGAACAGTGAGCTTGCTCAGAACAAAAGAACTGTGCTTCCTACACACACGGATAATATCTAGTTCAACTCTGCTTAAGAAACTGACAAGAACAGTAGCTCCTCTTCAGTCCAATACACTGTACTTGCTGGGAACAGACGCGACTGCTATTTGCACTGTGTATAGCAATGGGAGCACAATGTGACTTTCCTTACCAGAAAACAACTCTTGTTCGTAGTACCAGAAACTGCATGTGATTCAACTCCATTTAAGACTGGGAAACAAACGCTAGCTTGCCTTACAAAAACACGCTCTGCTTTTGAGAAAAGAGCACTCTTCTACTGTACTGTGTTTCCTATGGGGTCCGAACAGTGAGCTTGCTCAGAACAAAGAACTGTGCTTCCTACACACATGGCCATATCTAGTTCAATTCTGCTTACGAAACTGACAAGAACAGTAGATCCTCTTCAGTTCAATACACTGTACTTGCTGGGACCCGACGCCAGTGCTATTTGTCCTGTGTATGGCAATGGCAGTGCAATAGTGACTCCTCTTTCCATAAAACAACTCTTGCTCATAGGACCAGAAACTGCATGTGATTCAACTCCATTTAGGACTGGGAAACAAACGCTAGCTCGCATTACAAGAAACACACTCTGCTTTAGAGGAAAGAGCACTCTTCTACTCTACAGTGCTTCCTATAGGGCCAGAAGAGTGAGCTTGCTCAGAACAAAAGAACTGTGCTTCCTACACACGGGCCATATCTAGTTAAACTCTGCTTAGGAGACTGACAAGAACAGTAGCTCCTATTCAGTCCAATACACTGTACTTGCTGGGAACACACGCGAGTGCTATTTGCACTGTGTATGGCATTTGGAGCACAATAGTGACTCTTCTTACCAGAAAACAACTCTTGCTCATAGGACCAAAAACTGCCTGTGACTCAATTCTATTTAGGACTGGGAAACAAATGCGAGCTCGCCTTACAAGAAATACACTCTACTTTAGAGAAAAGAGCACTCTTCAACTCTACTGTGTTTCCTATAGGGCCAGAACAGTGAGCTTGCTCAGAATATAAAAACTGTGCTTCCTACACACACAGGCCATATCTATTTGAACTCTGCTTAGGAACCTGACAAGAACAGTAGATCCTCATCAGTCCAATACACTGTACTTGCTGGGAACAGACGCGAGTGCTATTTGCACTGTGTATGGCAATGAGAGCGCAATAGTGACTTTCCTTACCAGAAAACAACTCTTGCTCTTAGGACCAGAAACTGCATGTATACAACTCCATTTAGAACTGGGAAACAAACGCTAGCTTGCCTTACAAAAAACACACTCTGCTTTTGAGAAAAGAGCACTCTTCTACTCTACTGTGTTTCCTATGAGGTCCGAACAGTGAGCTTGCTCAGAACAAAAGAACTGTGCTTCCTACACACACGGCCATATCTAGTTCAATTCTGCTTAGGAACCTGACAAGAACAGTAGATCCCCTTCAGTCCAATACACTGTACTTGCTGCGAACAGATGCCAGTGCTATTTGCCCTGTGTATGGCAATGGCAGCGCGATGGTGATTCTTCTTACCAGAAAACAACTCTTGCTCTTAGGACCTGAAACTGCATGGATTTCAACTCCATTTAGGACTGCGAAACAAACGCTAGCTCACCTTACAATAAACACACTCTGCTTTAGAGAAAAGAGCACTCTTCTACTCTACTGTGTTTCCTATGGGGTCCAAACAGTGAGCTTGCTCAGAACAAAAGAACTGTGCTTTCTACACACACGGATAATATCTAGTTCAACTCTGCTTAGGAAACTGACAAGAACAGTAGCTCCTCTTCAGTCCGATACACTGTACTTGCTGGGAACACACGCGAGTGATATTTGCACTGTGTATGGCAATGGGAGCACAATAGTGACTTTCCTTACCAGAAAACAACTCTTGCTCGTAGGACCAGAAAATGCATGTGATTCAACTCCATTTAAGACTGGGAAACAAACGCTAGCTCGCCATACAAGAAACACACTCTGCTTTTGAGAAAAGAGCACTCTTCTACTCTACTGTGTTTCCTATGGGGTCCGAACAGTGAGCCTGCTCAGAACAAAAGAACTGTGTTTCCTACACACATGGCCATATCTAGTTCAATTCTGCTTAGGAACCTGACAAGAACAGTAGATCCTCTTCAGTCCAATACACTGTACTTGCTTGGAACAGACGCCAGTGCTATTTGTCCTGTGTATGGCAATGGCAGCGCAATAGTGACTATTCTTACCATAAAACAACTCTTGCTCATAGGAACAGAAACTGCATGTGATTCTACTCCATTTAGGACTGGGAAACAAATGCTAGCTCGCATTACATGAAACACACTCTGCTTTAGAAAAAAGAGCACTCTTCTACTCTACTGTGTTTCCTATGGCATCCAAAGAGTGAGCTTGCTCAGAACAAAAGAACTGTGCTTCCTACACACACGGGCCATATCTATTTCAACTTTGCTTAGGAACCTGACAAGAAGAGTAGCTCCTCTTCAGTCCAATACACTGTACTTGCTGGGAACAGACGCGAGTGCTATTTGCACTGTGTATGGCAATGAGAGCACAATAGTGACTTTCCTTACCAGAAAACAACTCTTGCTCATAGGACTACAAACTGCATGTCATTCAACTCCATTTAGGACTGGGAAACAAATGCTAGCTCGCCTTACAAGAAACACACTCTGCTTTTGAG
This sequence comes from Peromyscus eremicus, assembly GCF_949786415.1. Lineage (NCBI taxonomy): Eukaryota > Metazoa > Chordata > Mammalia > Rodentia > Cricetidae > Peromyscus > Peromyscus eremicus. The sequence continues at coordinate 15,985 of NW_026735278.1, read as the reverse complement.
AAAAGAGCACTCTTCTACTCTACTGTGTTTCCTATGGGGTCCAAACAGTGAGCTTGCTCAGAACAAAAGAACTGTGCTTCCTACACACATGGAACATATCTAGTTCAACTCTGCTAAGGAAACTGACAAGAACAGTAGCTCCTCTTCAGTCCAATACACTGTACTTGCTGGGCACAGATGCGTGTGCTATTTGCACTGTGTATGGCAATTGGAGCACAATAGTGACTCTTCTTACAGAAAACAACTCTTGCTCGTAGGACCAAAAACTGCATGTGACTCAACTCTATTTAGGACTGGGAAACAAATGCGAGCTCGCCTTACAAGAAATACACTCTACTTTAGAGAAAAGAGCACTCTTCTACTCTACTGTGTTTCCTATAGGGCCAGAACAGTGAGCTTGCTCAGAACATAATAACTGTGCTTCCTACACACCGGCCATATCTAGTTCAACTCTGCTTAGGAACCTGACAAGAACAGTAGATCCTCTTCAGTCCAAAACACAGTACTTGCTGGGAACAGACGCGAGTGCTATTTGCACTGTGTATGGCAATGAGAGCGCAATAGTGACTTTCCTTACGAGAAAACAACCCTTGCTCATAGGACTACAAACTGCATGTGATTCAACGCCATTTAGGACTGGGAAACAAACGCTAGCTCGCCATACAAGAAACACACTCTGCTTTTGAGAAAAGAGCACTCTTCTACTCTACGGTGTTTCCTATGTGGTCTGAACAGTGAGCTTGCTCAGAACAAAAGAACTGTGCTTCCTACACACACGGCCATATCTAGTTCAATTCTGCTAGGAACCTGACAAGAACAGTAGATCCTCTTCAGTCCAATACACTGTACTTGCTGGGAACAGACGCGAGTGCTATTTGCACTGTGTATGGCAATGAGAGCGCAATAGTGACTTTCCTTACCAGAAAACAACTCTTGCTCTTAGGACCAGAAACTGCATGTATACAACTCCATTTAGGACTGGGAAACAAACGCTAGCTTGCCTTCCAAAAAACACACTCTGCTTTTGAGAAAAGAGCACTCTTCTACTCTACTGTGTTTCCTATGAGGTCCGAACAGTGAGCTTGCTCAGAACAAAAGAACTGTGCTTCCTACACACACGGCCATATCTAGTTCAATTCTGCTTAGGAACCTGACAAGAACAGTAGATCCTCTTCAGTCCAATACACTGTACTTGCTGCGAACAGATGCCAGTGCTATTTGCCCTGTGTATGGCAATGGCAGCGCGATGGTGATTCTTCTTACCATAAAACAACTCTTGCTCGTAGTACCAGAAACTGCATGGGTTTCAACTCCATTTAGGACTGCGAAACAAACGCTAGCTCGCCTTACAAGAAACACACTCTGCTTTAGAGAAAAGAGCACTCTTCTACTCTACTGTGTTTCCTATGGGGTCCAAACAGTGAGCTTGCTCAGAACAAAAGAACTGTGCTTTCTACACACACGGATAATATCTAGTTCAACTCTGCTTAGGAAACTGACAAGAACAGTAGCTCCTCTTCAGTCCGATACACTGTACTTGCTGGGAACACACGCGAGTGCTATTTGCACTGTGTATGGCAATGGGAGCACAATAGTGACTTTCCTTACCAGAAAACAACTCTTGCTCGTAGGACCAGAAAATGCATGTGATTCAACTCCATTTAGGACTGGGAAACAAACGCTAGCTCGCCATACAATAAACACACTCTGCTTTTGAGAAAAGAGCACTCTTCTACTCTACTGTGTTTCCTATGGGGTCCGAACAGTGAGCCTGCTCAGAACAAAAGAACTGTGCTTCCTACACACATGGCCATATCTAGTTCAATTCTGCTTAGGAACCTGACAAGAACAGTAGATCCTCTTCAGTCCAATACACTGTACTTGCTTGGAACAGACGCCAGTGCTATTTGTCCTGTGTATGGCAATGGCAGCGCAATAGTGACTATTCTTACCATAAAACAACTCTTGCTCATAGGAACAGAAACTGCATGTGATTCTACTCCATTAGGACTGGGAAACAAATGCCAGGTCGCATTACATGAAACACACTCTGCTTTAGAAAAAAGAGCACTCTTCTACTCTACTGTGTTTCCTATGGCATCCAAAGAGTGAGCTTGCTCAGAACAAAAGAACTATGCTTCCTACACACACGGGCCATATCTATTTCAACTTTGCTTAGGAACCTGACAAAAACAGTAGCTCCTCTTCAGTCCAATACACTGTACTTGCTGGGAACAGACGCGAGTGCTATTTGCACTGTGTATGGCAATGAGAGCACAATAGTGACTTTCCTTAAGAGAAAACAATTCTTGCTCATAGGACTACAAACTGCATGTGATTCAACTCCATTTAGGACTGGGAAACAAATGCTAGCTCGCCTTACAAGAAACACACTCTGCTTTTGAGAAAAGAGCAATCTTCTACTCTACTGTGTTTCCTATAAGGTCCAAACAGTGAGCTTTCTCAGAACAAAAGAACTGTGCTTCCTACACACATGGACCATATCTAGTTCAACTCTGCTAAGGAAACTGACAAGACCAGTAGCTCCTCTTCAGTCCAATACACTGTACTTGCTGGGCACAGATGCGTGTGCTATTTGCACTGTGTATGGCAATTGGAGCACAATAGTGACTCTTCTTACAGAAAACAACTCTTGCTCGTAGGACCAAAAACTGCATGTGACTCAACTCCATTTAGGACTGGGAAACAAACGCGAGCTTGCCTTACAAAAAACACACTCTGCTTTAGAGAAAATAGCACTCTTCTACTCCACTGTGTTTCCTATAGGGCCAGAACAGTGAGCTTGCTCAGAACAAAAGAACTGTGCTTCCTACACACGGGCCATATCTAGTTCAACTCTGCTTAGGAAACTGACAAGAACAGTAGATCCTCTTCATTCCAATACACTGTACTTGCTGGGAACAGAGGCGAGTGCTATTTGCACTGTGTATGGCATTTGGAGCGCAATAGTGACTCTTCTTACCAGAAAACAACTCTTGCTCGTAGGACCAAAAACTGCCTGTGACTCAACTCTATTTAGGACTGGGAAACAAATGCGTGCTCGCCTTACAAGAAATACACTCTACTTTAGAGAAATGAGCACTCTTCTACTCTACTGTGTTTCCTATATGGCCAGAACAGTGAGCTTGCTCAGAACATAATAACTGTGCTTCCTACACACCGGCCATATCTAGTTCAACTCTGCTTAGGAACCTGACAAGAACAGTAGATCCTCTTCAGTCCAAAACACAGTACTTGCTGGGAACAAACGCGAGTGCTATTTGCACTGTGTATGGCAATGAGAGCGCAATAGTGACTTTCCTTACGAGAAAACAACCCTTGCTCATAGGACTACAAACTGCATGTGATTCAACGCCATTTAGGACTGGGAAACAAGTGCTATTTGTCCTGTGTATGGCAATGGCAGCGCAATAGTGATTATTCTTACCATAAAACAACGCTTGCTCGTAGGACCAGATACTGTATTTGATTCCACTCCATTTAGGACTGGGAAACTAACGCTTGCTCGCATCACAAGAAACAGACTCTGCTTTAGAAAAAAGAGGACTCTTCTACTCTACTGTGTTTCCTATGGGGTCCAAACAGTGAGCTTGGTCAGAGCAACAGAACTGTGCTTCCTACACACACGGACCATACGTAGTTCAACACTGCTTAGGAAACTGAGAAGAACAGTAGCTCCTCTTCACTCCAATACACTGTACTTGCTGGGAACAGACGCGAGTGCTATTTGCACTGTGTATGGCAATGGGAGCGCAATAGTGACTTTCCTTACCAGAAAACAACTCTTGCTCTTAGGACCAGAAACTGCATGGGATTCAACTCCATTTAGGACTGGGAAACAAAAGCTAGCTCACCTTACAAGAAACACACTCTGCTTTTGAGAAAAGAGCACTCTTCTACTCTACTGTGTTTCCTCTGGGGTCCAAACAGTGAGCTTGCTCAGAACAAAAGAACTGTGCTTCCTACACACACGGCCATATCTAGTTCAATTCTGCTTAGGAACCTGACAAGAACAGTAAATCCTCTTCAGTCCAATACACTGTACTTGCTGCAATCATACGCCAGTGCTATTTGCACTGTGTATGGCAATGAGAACGCAATACTGACTTTCCTTACTAGAAAACAACTCTTGCTCGTAGGAATAGAAACTGCATGTGATTCAACTCCATTTAGGACTGGGAAACAAATGCTAGCTCGCCTTACAAAAACACACTCTGCTTTTGCGAAAAGAGCACTCTTCTACTCTACTGTGTTTCCTATAGGGCAAGAACAGTGAGCTTGCTCAGATCAAATGAACTGTGCTTCCTACACACACAGATAATATCTAGTTCAACTCTGCAGAGGAAACTGACAAGAACAGTAGCACCAATTCAGTGCAATACACTGTACTTGTTGGGAACACACGCGAGTGCTATTTGCACTGTGTAAGGCAATGGGAGCACAATGTGACTTTCCTTACCAGAAAACAACTCTTGTTCGTAGGACCAGAAACTGCATGTGATTCAACTCCATTTAGGACTGGGAAACAAACGCTAGCTCGCCTTACAAGAAACACACTCTGCTTTAGAGAAAAGAGCACTCATCTACTCTACTGTGTTTGCTAGAGGGCCAGAACAGTGAGCTTGCTCAGAACAAAAGAACTGTGCCTCCTACAAACACGGCCATATCTAGTTCAATTCTGCTTAGGAACCTGACAAGAACAGTAGATCCTCTTCAGTCCAATACACTGTACTCGCTGGGAACAGACGCGAGTGCTATTTGCACTGTGTATGGCATTTGGAGCGCAATAGTGACTCTTCTTACCAGAAAACAACTCTTGCTCGTAGGACCAAAAACTGCCTGTGACTCAACTCTATTTAGGACTGGGAAACAAATGCGAGCTCGCCTTACAAAAAATACACTCTACTTTAGAGAAAAGAGCACTCTTCTACTCTACTGTGTTTCCTATAGGGCCAGAACAGTGAGCTTCCTCAGAACAAAAGAACTGTGCTTCCTACACACACGGGCCATATCTAGTTCAACTCTGCTTAGGAACCTGACAAGAACAGTAGATCCTCTTCAGTCCAATACACTGTACTTGCTGGGAACAGACAACAGTGCTATTTGTCCTGTGTATGGCAATGGCAGCACAATAGTGGCTTTCCTTACCAGAAAACAACTCTTGCTCATAGGACCAGAAACTGCATGTGATTCAACTCCATTTAGGACTGGGAAACAAACGCTAGCTCGCATTATAAGAAACACACTCTGCTTTTGAGAAAAGAACACTCTTCTACTCTACTGTGTTTCCTATGGGGTCTGAACAGTGAGCTTGCTCAGAACAAAAGAACTGTGCTTCCTATACACACGGCCATGTCTAGTTCAATTCTGCTTAGGAACCTGACAAGAACAGTAGATCCTCTTCAGTCCAATACACTGTACTTGCTGGGAACAGACGCCAGTGCTATTTGTCCTGTGTATGGCAATGGCAGCGCAATAGTGACTCTTCTTACCATAAAACAACTCTTGCTCCTAGGACCAGAAACTGCATGTGATTCAACTCCATTTAGGACTGGGAAACAAATGCTAGCTCGCTTTACAAGAAACACACTCTGCTTTAGAGAAAAGAGCACTCTTCTAATCTACTGTGTTTCCTATAGGGCCAGAACAGTGAGCTTGCTCAGAACAAAAGAACTGTGCTTCCTACACACGGGCCATATCTATTTCAACTCTGCTTAAGAAACTGACAAGAACAGTAGCTCCTATTCAGTCCAATACACTGTACTTGCTGGGAACAGACGCGAGTGCTATTTGCACTGTGTATGGCATTTGGAGTGCAATAGTGACTCTTCTTACCAGAAAACAACTCTTGCTCGTAGGACCAAAAACTGCCTGTGACTCAACTCCATTTAGGACTGGGAAACAAATGCGAGCTCACCTTACAAGAAATACACTCTGCTTTAGAGAAAAGAGCACTCTTCTACTCTACTGTGTTTCCTATAGGGCCAGAACAGTGAGCTTGCTCAGAACAAAAGAACTGTGCTTCCTACACACACGGGCCATATCTAGTTCAACTCTGCTTAGAAAACTGACAAGAACAGTAGCTCCATTCAGTCCAATACACTGTACTTGCTGGGAACAGACAGGAGTGCTATTTGCACTGTGTATGGCAATGGGAGCGCAACAGTGACTTTCCTTACCAGAAAACAACTCTTGTTTGTAGGACCAGAAACTGCATGTGATTCAACTCCATTTAGGACTGGGAAACAAACGCTAGCTCGCCTTACAAGAAACACACTCTGCTTTTGAGAAAAGAGCACTCTTCTACTCTACTGTGTTTCCTATGGGGTCCGAACAATGCGCTTTCTCAGAACAAAAAAACTGTGCTTCCTACACACACGGCCATATCTAGATCAATTCTGTTTAGGAACCTGACAAGAACAGTAGATCCTCTTCCGTCCAATACACTGTACTTGCTGAGAACAGACGCCAGTGCTATTTGTCCTGTGTATGGCAATGGCAGCGCAATAGTGATTATTCTTACCATAAAACAACGCTTGCTCGTAGGACCAGATACTGTATTTGATTCCACTCCATTTAGGACTGGGAAACTAACGCTTGCTCGCATTACAAGAAACAGACTCTGCTTTAGAAAAAAGAGGACTCTTCTACTCTACTGTGTTTCCTATGGGGTCCAAACAGTGAGCTTGGTCAGAGCAACAGAACTGTGCTTCCTACACACACGGACCATATGTAGTTCAACACTGCTTAGAAAACTGAGAAGAACAGTAGCTCCTCTTCACTCCAATACACTGTACTTGCTGGGAACAGACGCGAGTGCTATTTGCACTGTGTATGGCAATGGGAGCGCAATAGTGACTTTCCTTACCAGAAAACAACTCTTGCTCTTAGGACCAGAAACTGCATGGGATTCAACTCCATTTAGGACTGGGAAACAAAAGCTAGCTCACCTTACAAGAAACACACTCTGCTTTTGAGAAAAGAGCACTCTTCTACTCTACTGTGTTTCCTATGGGGTCAAAACAGTGAGCTTGCTCAGAACAAAAGAACTGTGCTTCCTACACACACGGCCATATCTAGTTCAATTCTGCTTAGGAACCTGACAAGAACAGTAAATCCTCTTCAGTCCAATACACTGTACTTGCTGCAATCAGACGCCAGTGCTATTTGCACTGTGTATGGCAATGAGAACGCAATACTGACTTTCCTTACTAGAAAACAACTCTTGCTCGTAGGAATAGAAACTGCATGTGATTCAACTCCATTTAGGACTGGGAAACAAATGCTAGCTCGCCTTACAAAAACACACTCTGCTTTTGCGAAAAGAGCACTCTTCTACTCTACTGTGTTTCCTATAGGGCAAGAACAGTGAGCTTGCTCAGATCAAATGAACTGTGCTTCCTACACACACAGATAATATCTAGTTCAACTCTGCATAGGAAACTGACAAGAACAGTAGCACCTGTTCAGTGCAATACACTGTACTTGTTGGGAACACACGCGAGTGCTATTTGCACTGTGTAAGGCAATGGGAGCACAATGTGACTTTCCTTACCAGAAAAAAACTCTTGTTCGTAGGACCAGAAACTGCATGTGATTCAACTCCATTTAGGACTGGGAAACAAACGCTAGCTCGCCTTACAAGAAACACACTCTGCTTTAGAGAAAAGAGCACTCATCTACTCTACTGTGTTTCCTAGAGGGCCAGAACAGTGAGCTTGCTCAGAACAAAAGAACTGTGCCTCCTACAAACACGGCCATATCTAGTTCAATTCTGCTTAGGAACCTGACAAGAACAGTAGATCCTCTTCAGTCCAATACACTGTACTCGCTGGGAACAGACGCGAGTGCTATTTGCACTGTGTATGGCATTTGGAGCGCAATAGTGACTCTTCTTACCAGAAAACAACTCTTGCTCGTAGGACCAAAAACTGCCTGTGACTCAACTCTATTTAGGACTGGGAAACAAATGCAAGCTTGCCTTACAAGAAACACACTCTGCTTTAGAGAAAAGAGCACTCTTCTACTCTACAGTGCTTCCTATAGGGCCAGAAGAGTGAGCTTGCTCAGAACAAAAGAACTGTGCTTCCTACACACGGGCCATGTCTAGTTCAACTCTGCTTAGGAAACTGACAAGAACAGTAGCTCCTATTCAGTCCAATACACTGTACTTGCTGGGAACACACGCGAGTGCTATTTGCACTGTGTATGGCATTTGGAGCGCAATAGTGACTCTTCTTACCAGAAAACAACTCTTGCTCATAGGACCAAAAACTGCCTGTGACTCAATTCTATTTAGGACTGGGAAACAAATGCGAGCTCGCCTTACAAGAAATACACTCTACTTTAGAGAAAAGAGCACTCTTCAACTCTACTGTGTTTCCTATAGGGCCAGAACAGTGAGCTTGCTCAGAATATAAAAACTGTGCTTCCTACACACACAGGCCATATCTATTTGAACTCTGCTTAGGAACCTGACAAGAACAGTAGATCCTCAACAGTCCAATACACTGTACTTGCTGCGAACAGATGCCAGTGCTATTTGCCCTGTGTATGGCAATGGCAGCGCGATGGTGATTCTTCTTACCAGAAAACAACTCTTGCTCGTAGTACCAGAAACTGCATGGGTTTCAACTCCATTTAGGACTGCGAAACAAACGCTAGCTCGCCTTACAAGAAACACACTCTGCTTTAGAGAAAAGAGCACTCTTCTACTCTACTGTGTTTCCTATGGGGTCCAAACAGTGAGCTTGCTCAGAACAAAAGAACTGTGCTTTCTACACACACGGATAATATCTAGTTCAACTCTGCTTAGGAAACTGACAAGAACAGTAGCTCCTCTTCAGTCCGATACACTGTACTTGCTGGGAACACACGCGAGTGCTATTTGCACTGTGTATGGCAATGGGAGCGCAATAGTGACTTTCCTTACCAGAAAACAACTCTTGCTCGTAGGACCAGAAAATGCATGTGATTCAACTCCATTTAGGACTGGGAAACAAACGCTAGCTCGCCATACAAGAAACACACTCTGCTTTTGAGAAAAGAGCACTCTTCTACTCTACTGTGTTTCCTATGGGGTCCGAACAGTGAGCCTGCTCAGAACAAAAGAACTGTGCTTCCTACACACATGGCCATATCTAGTTCAGTTCTGCTTAGGAACCTGACAAGAACAGTAGATCCTCTTCAGTCCAATACACTGTACTTGCTTGGAACAGACGCCAGTGCTATTTGTCCTGTGTATGGCAATGGCAGCGCAATAGTGACTATTCTTACCATAAAACAACTCTTGCTCATAGGAACAGAAACTGCATGTGATTCTACTCCATTTAGGACTGGGAAACAAATGCTAGCTCGCATTACATGAAACACTCTCTGCTTTAGAAAAAAGAGCACTCTTCTACTCTACTGTGTTTCCTATGGCATCCAAAGAGTGAGCTTGCTCAGAACAAAAGAACTGTGCTTCCTACACACACGGGCCATATCTATTTCAACTTTGCTTAGGAACCTGACAAGAAGAGTAGCTCCTCTTCAGTCCAATACACTGTACTTGCTGGGAACAGACGCGAGTGCTATTTGCACTGTGTATGGCAATGAGAGCACAATAGTGACTTTCCTTACCAGAAAACAACTCTTGCTCATAGGACTACAAACTGCATGTCATTCAACTCCATTTAGGACTGGGAAACAAATGCTAGCTCGCCTTACAAGAAACACACTCTGCTTTTGAGAAAAGAGCACTCTTCTACTCTACTGTGTTTCCTATGGGGTCCAAACAGTGAGATTGCTCAGAACAAAAGAACTGTGCTTCCTACACACATGGACCATATCTAGTTCAACTCTGCTAAGGAAACTGACAAGAACAGTAGCTCCTCTTCAGTCCAATACACTGTACTTGCTGGGCACAGATGCGTGTGCTATTTGCACTGTGTATGGCAATTGGAGCACAATAGTGACTCTTCTTACAGAAAACAACTCTTGCTCGTAGGACCAAAAACTGCATGTGACTCAACTCCATTTAGGACTGGGAAACAAACGCGAGCTCGCCTTACAAGAAACACACTCTGCTTTAGAGAAAATAGCACTCTTCTACTCCACTGTGTTTCCTATAGGGCCAGAACAGTGAGCTTGCTCAGAACAAAAGAACTGTGCTTCCTACACACGGGCCATATCTAGTTCAACTCTGCTTAGGAAACTGACAAGAACAGTAGATCCTCTTCATTCCAATACACTGTACTTTCTGGGAACAGACGCGAGTGCTATTTGCACTGTGTATGGCATTTGGAGCGCAATAGTGACTCTTCTTACCAGAAAACAACTCTTGCTCGTAGGACCAAAAACTGCCTGTGACTCAACTCTATTTAGGACTGGGAAACAAATGCGAGCTCGCCTTACAAGAAATACACTCTACTTTAGAGAAAAGAGCACTCTTCTACTCTACTGTGTTTCCTATAGGGCCAGAACAGTGAGCTTGCTCAGAACATAATAACTGTGCTTCCTACACACGGCCATATCTTGTTCAACTCTGCTTAGGAACCTGACAAGAACAGTAGATCCTCTTCAGTCCAAAACACAGTACTTGCTGGGAACAGACGCGAGTGCTATTTGCACTGTGTATGGCAATGATAGCGCAATAGTGACTTTCCTTATGAGAAAACAACCCTTGCTCCTAGGACTACAAACTGCATGTGATTCAACGCCATTTAGGACTGGGAAACAAATGCTAGCTCGCCTTACAAGAAACACACTCTGCTTTTGAGAAAAGAGCACTCTTCTACTCTACTGTGTTTCCTATAGGGCCAGAACAGTGAGCTTGCTCAGAACAAAAGAACTGTGCTTCCTACACACACGGATAATATCTAGTTCAACTCTGCTTAGGAAACTGACAAGAACAGTAGCTCCTCTTCAGTCCAATACACTGTACTTGCTGGGAACAGACGCGAGTGCTATTTGCACTGTGTATAGCAATGGGAGCACAATGTGACTTTCCTTACCAGAAAACAACTCTTGTTCGTAGGACCAGAAACTGCATGTGATTCAACTCCATTTAAGACTGGGAAACAAATGCTAGCTCGCCTTACAAAAACACGCTCTGCTTTTGAGAAAAGAGCACTCTTCTACTCTACTGTGTTTCCTATGGGGTCCGAACAGTGAGCTTGCTCAGAACAAAAGAACTGTGCTTCCTACACACATGGCCATATCTAGTTCAATTCTGCTTACGAACCTGACAAGAACAGTAGATCCTCTTCAGTTCAATACACTGTACTTGCTGGGAACAGACGCCAGTGCTATTTGTCCTGTGTATGGCAATGGCAGTACAATAGTGGCTTTCCTTACCAGAAAACAACTCTTGCTCGTAGGACCAGAAACTGCATGTGATTCAACTCCATTTAGGACTGGGAAACAAACGCTAGCTCGCATTATAAGAAACACACTCTGCTTTTGAGAAAAGAACACTCTTCTACTCTACTGTGTTTCCTATGGGGTCTGAACAGTGAGCTTGCTCAGAACAAAAAACTGTGCTTCCTATACACACGGCCATGTCTAGTTCAATTCTGCTTAGGAACCTGACAAGAACAGTAGATCCTCTTCAGTCCAATACACTGTACTTGCTGGGAACAGACGCCAGTGCTATTTGTCCTGTGTATGGCAAAGGCAGCGCAATAGTGACTCTTCTTACCATAAAACAACTCTTGTTCCTAGGACCAGAAACTGCATGTGATTCAACTCCATTTAGGACTGGGAAACAAATGCTAGCTCGCTTTACAAGAAACACACTCTACTTTAGAGAAAAGAGCAGTCTTCTAATCTACTGTGTTTCCTATAGGGCCAGAACAGTGAGCTTGCTCCGAACAAAAGAACTGTGCCTCCTACACACGGGCCATATCTATTTCAACTCTGCTTAAGAAACTGACAAGAACAGTAGCTCCTATTCAGTCCAATACACTGTACTTGCTGGGAACAGACGCGAGTGCTATTTGCACTGTGTATGGCATTTGGAGTGCAATAGTGACTCTTCTTACCAGAAAACAACTCTTGCTCGTAAGACCAAAAACTGCCTGTGACTCAACTCCATTTAGGACTGGGAAACAAATGCGAGCTCACCTTACAAGAAATACACTCTGCTTTAGAGAAAAGAGCACTCTTCTACTCTACTGTGTTTCCTATAGGGCCAGAACAGTGAGCTTGCTCAGAACAAAAGAACTGTGCTTCCTACACACACGGGCCATATCTAGTTCAACTCTGCTTAGAAAACTGACAAGAACAGTAGCTCCTCTTCAGTCCAATACACTGTACTTGGTGGGAACAGACGCGAGTGCTATTTGCACTGTGTATGGCAAGGGAACGCAATAGTGACTCTTCTTACCAGAAAACAACTCTTGCTTGCAGGACCAGAAACTGCGTGGGATTCAACTCCGTTTCTGACTGGGAAACAAACACTAGCTAGCCTTACAAGAAACACACTCTGCTTTTGAGAAAAGAGCACTCTTCTACTCTACTGTGTTTCCTATAGGGCCAAAACAGTGAGCTTGCTCAGAAAAAAAGAACTGTGCTTCCTACACAAACGGGCCATATCTAGTTCAACTCTGCTTAGGAAACTGAGAAGAACAGTAGCTCCTCTTCAGTCCAATACACTGTACTTGCTGGGAACAGACGGGAGGGCTATTTGCACTGTGTATGGCAATGAGAGCGCAATAGTGACTTTCCTTACCAGAAAACAACTCTTGCTCGTAGGACCAGAAACTGCATGTGATTCAACTCCATTTAGGAATGGAAAACAAACGCTAGCTCGCCTTACAAGAAACACACTCTGCTTTTGAGAAAAAAGCACTCTTCTACTCTACTGTGTTCCCTATGGGGTCCGAACATTGAGCTTGCTCAGAACAAAAAAACTGTGCTTCCTACACACACGGCCATATCTAGTTCAAGTCTGCTTAGGAACCTGACAAGAACAGTAGATCTTCTTCAGTCCAATACACTGTAATTGCTGCGAACAGACGCCAGTGCTATTTGTCCTGTGTTTGGCAATGGCAGCGCAATAGTGAGTCTTCTTACCAGAAAACAACTCTTGCTCGTAGTACGAAAAACTGCATGGGATTCAACTCCATTTAGGACTGCGAAACAAACGCTAGCTCGCCTTACAAGAAACACACTCTGCTTTTGAGAAAAGAACACTCTTCTATTCTACTGTGTTTCCTATGGGGTCCGAAAAAGTGAGCTTGCTCAGAACAAAAGAACTGTGCTTCCTACACACACGGATAATATCTAGTTCAACTCTGCTTAGGAAACTGACAAGAACAGTAGCTCCTCTTCAGTCTGATACACTGTACTTGCTGGGAAAAGACGCGAGTGCTATTTGCACTGTGTATGGCAATGGGAGCACAATGTGACTTTCCTTACCAGAAAACAACTCTTGTTCGTAGGACCAGAAACTGCATGTGATTCAACTCCATTTAGGACTGGGAAACAAATGCTAGCTCGCCTTACAAGAAACACACTCTGCTTTAGAGAAAAGAGCACTCTTCTACTCTACTGTGTTTCCTATAGGGCTAGAACAGTGAGCTTGCTCAGAACAAAAGAACTGTGCTTGCTAAACACGGTCCATATCTAGTTCAACTCTGCTTAGGAAACTGACAAGAACAGTAGCTCCTATTCAGTCCAATACACTGTACTTGCTGGGAACAGACGCGAGTGCTATTTGCACTGAGTATGGCAAAGGGAGCACAATAGTGACGTTCCTTACCAGAAAACAACTCTTGCTCGTAGTACCAGAAACTGCATGTGATTCAAATCCATTTAGGACTGGGAAACAAACTCTAGATCACCCTACAAGAAACACACTCTACTTTTGAGAAAAGAGCACTCTTCTACTCTACTGTGTTTCCAATAGAGACAGAACAGTGAGCTTGCTCAGAACAAAAGAACTGTGCTTCCTACACACACGGGCCATATCTAGTTCAACTCTGCTTAGAAAACTGACAAGAACAGTAGGTCCTCTTAAGTCCAATACACTGTACTTGCTGGGAGCAGACGCGAGGGCTATTTGCACTGTGTATGGCAAGGGACGCAATAGTGACTCTTCTTACCAGAAAACAACTCTTGCTTTCAGGACCAGAAACTGCGTGGGATTCAACTCCGTTTCTGACTGGGAAACAAACACTAGCTAGCCTTACAAGAAACACACTCTGCTTTTGAGAAAAGAGCACGCTTCTACTCTACTGTGTTTCCTGTAGGGCCAGAACAGTGAGCTTGCTCAGAACAAAAGAACTGTGCTTCCTAAACACACGGGCCATATCTAGTTCAACTCTGCTCAGGAAACTGACAAGAACAGTAGACCCTCTTCAGTCCAATACACTGTACTTGCTGGGAACAGACGCCAGTGCTATTTGCACTGTGTATGGCAATTGGACCACAATAGTGACTCGTCTTACCAGAAAACAACTCTTGCTCATAGGACAAAAAACTGGATGTGACTCATCTCCATTTAGGACTGGAAAACAAACTCTTGCTCGCTTTACAAGGAACACACACTGCTTTTGAGAAAAAAGCACTCTTCTACTCTACTGTGTTTCCTATAGGGCCAAAACAGTGAGCTTGCTCAGAAAAAAAGAACTGTGCTTCCTACACACACGGGCCATATCTAGTTCAACTCTGCTTAGGAACCTGACAAGAACAGTAGATGTTCTTCAGTCCAATACACTGTACTTGCTGCGAACAGACGCCAGGGCTATTTGTCCTGTGTATGGCAATGGCAGCGCAATAGTGAGTCTTCTTACCAGAAAACAACTCTTGGTCATAGTACCAAAATCTGCATGGGATTCAACTCCATTTAGGACTGCGAAACAAACGCTAGCTCGCCTTACAAGAAACACACTCTGCTTTAGAGAATAGAGCACTCTTCTACTCTACTGTGTTTCCTATGGGTTCCAAACAGTGAGCTTGCTCAGAACAGAAGAATTGTGCTTCCTACACACACGGATCATATCTAGTTCAACTCTGCTTAGGAAACTGACAAGAACAGTAGCACCTATTCAGTCCAATACACTGTACTTGCTGGGAACAGACGCGAGTGCTATTTGCCCTGTGTATGGCAATGGGAGCGCAATGTGACTTTCCTTACCAGAAAACAACTCTTGTTCGTAGGACAAGAAACTGCATGTGATTCAACTCCATTTAGGACTGGGAAACAAACGCTAGCTTGCCTTACAAAAACCACACTCTGCTTTTGAGAAAAGAGCACTTTTCTACACTTCTGTGTTTCCTATGGGGTCCGAAAAGTGAGCTTGCTCAGAAAAAAAGAACTGTGCTTCCTACACACACGGACCATATGTAGTTCAACTCTGCTTAGGAAACTGACAAGAACAGTAGCTCCTATTCAGTCCAATACACTGTACTTGCTGGGAAAAGCCTCGCGTGCTATTTGCCCTGTGTATGGCAATTGGAGCGCAATAGTGACTTTTTTTACCAGAAAACAACTCTTGTTCGTAGGACTAGAAACTGCATGTGATTCAACTCCATTTAGGACTAGGAAACAAACGCTAGCTCGCCTTACAAGAAACACACTCTGCTTTTGAGAAAAGAGCACTCTTCTTCTCTACTGTGTTTCCTATGGAGTCTGAACAGTGAGCTTGCTCAGAACAAAAGAAATGTCCTTCCTACACACACGGCCATATCTAATTCAATTCTGCTTAGGAACCTGACAAGAGCAGTAGATCCTCTTCAGTCCAATACACTGTACTTGCTGGGAACAGACGCCAGTGCTATTTGTCCTGTGTATGGCAATGGGAGCGCAATAGTGACTCTTCTTGAAAGAAAACAAGTCTTGCTCGTAGGACCAGAAACTGCGTGCGATTCAACTCTGTTTCTGACTGGGAAACAAACACTAGCTAGCCTTACAAGAAACACTCTCTGCTTTTGAGAAAAGAGCACTCGCCTACTCTACAGTGTTTCCTATGTGGTCCGA